>NW_016926652.1:0-1199 GCF_001483705.2 Eufriesea mexicana
TTCGAATAATATGTGCTTGTTTATTAACTTTTTAAACATTATTATATCAAATTTATCTATCTTTTACACCTTTTCTGGTTTCATAATTTGATCGTTGACTAGTAGCTTAAATATATATATGATTGCTTAATTTTATCATAATTAGTTACTGTTTTATATATTTGTTTTAATTTTTCTATTTTTCTATGTGCAGATCATTAATTTATTGCAAGAATCAAGTATGACGCAATAGACGCCAACGAAGGAATTTGAGAAGCAAATATGGCCGCCAACGGACAAATTTTAAAACCAAAGATGGCCGCCAACGAAGGTAATTGGGAATCAAATATGGCCACCAATGAACGTTTTGGAGAACGAAGCATGGACGGCCATGAAGGTTCCTCTTCGAAACTGCCATCTGTCGTGAAAATTTGGTAATATTGAACTTATTACGAAGGCAGAGGTTTGTAAGTACTTCCATTTATTGAATCATCGGTAATTTGTTCGGAAATAAATTCTTTAGATGTGTTATATATCAATAAGAAATTGAAATAACACATTTTACTGCATTTCGGTCGTGAATATTTTGTAACGTCGTTATAATTTGCTGGTGAACAATAATTTTAATTTTTGTCACGAAAGAGTCGCAATTACAGATACGAAATATTTTCGACGCGAGCCGAGAAACGGTTACTTGCGCAGTGCGATTGCGCAGTCATATTTTAATGGCTACTAATGAACAATTTCGTATAATTTCTTGCTTTCGGTTTTATTACATTACGATGCTTTTGATATTTTCCATTTATTCGTGGGTATTTCAAATACGTGTTCTGCCTAATACATCTATCATCGACGAAACGGGCGACGGTCGGTCAGGTTTTTATAAACACAGCTGTGGTTTTTTCTAACAAACGTTCGACAGAGAACTCTCCACCCCCATTCCCCTCTCCCCTCTAACTTTTTTTTCTTTTAGGAATCATTGTGGCCGCGCGCAAGGCGGTCGGTAGAGTCAGTGTTTGTTTACGTTTCGAGTAATAGGTTTCCTTCTCAGAGCCCAGTAGCTCTTGCAAAATATAATAATTGCCATACGCGAAGATAGAGTCAGTGTTTGTTCGTCGTTCAAAATTTAAGTGGTCGCGTTAATAATCTTTTATTTTTCTTTTTTTTTTTTTATCCATGCTTCTTTCCTAAATATTCGTTACCGGTATTAAAATCAGTGC
>NW_016926653.1:0-1131 GCF_001483705.2 Eufriesea mexicana
AATAGTGGTCCTGGCGCCTTTGGTTGAGCTGGGTTACGTTTGGTTGTTCAAGGTTTGGTTAAGTTTGGTAGCTATGGCTATGACTTATTTGCTATACGCAGCCGTTCGTTGTATTTGTGCGCTCTGCTGTGCCCTAGTATACTCTGTATGGCTCTGGGGAGGCCAGCAATAATTGTGTAGGCGCATTATGTTAAGCTATGTTACGCTTGGCTTGGCTAGGTCAGGATAGGTATGGCTAGAATGGCATTGACTTTTGTGGTGTACGCTGCTGTTCGGCCGATAACTGTGCACCGCATTGCTCTACTGGCATCAGCCGGTCTGTGGAGATGCCGGCAATATCGGTCGCGGCAGGTATGGTTGTGTTAGGTTAAGCTGGGGTAGTTCAGGTTAGACTGAGTTTGGTTAGGATGGCCTTGACCTTTGTGCTATACATTGCTATTCGTTCGATATCTGCGCCCTGTATTGCTGTACTAGCATCTGCTTGTCTCTGGGGTGTCCAGCAATAGTGGTCGCAGCACGAATGGCTTACATACGTTACGTTTGGCCAGGTTAGGTTTGTCTAAGTTTTGTTAGCATGGCTTCGACTTTTATGCTATACACTGCTACACGGTGGATTTCTTCACTCTACTGTGCTCTAGTATATACTGCTTGCCTATGGGGATGCCAGTAGTATTGGTCTCGGCACGAGAGTCTGAGATATTTTGAGTTCGTTTACGCTACGTTTGGCTAGGGTAGGATAGGGTAGCTTCGACTTTTGTGCCATGCGCTGTAATTCGGTGTATTTCAGCGCTCTACATTGCTCTGCTATACTCCGCTCGACACACGGGACGCCAGCAATAGTGGTCGCCGCGCGTTAGTTTCAGCTAGGTTACGTTTGGTTAGGAAGGTTACGTTGTGCTAGGTAAGGATGGCTCTGACTTTTGTGCTACACAATGCCAAGTTCTATGAACTTCTGCGCTCCTGTGTGCGCTGCCGCACTCTGCTTTTGTCTGTGGAAGCCAGGAATAGTGCCCATGATATGTTAGCTTGTGTTATGTTACGTTTGGCTAGGTTATGCTTGGTTATGCCTCGATAGGATGGCTTAGACTTCTGTCTTATACACTGCTGTTCGGAGGATCTCTGCCCTCCACA
>NW_016926654.1:0-1428 GCF_001483705.2 Eufriesea mexicana
ATATTGTGGTGAGCTAACTATCTTCCATAAATAAGGTAGAAGGATTCTATTGACGTGCTATAGTCATTCTAATGCTATAGAAACTGCCTGGAACATTCAATTTTATTGACATTTTCGAACAATATCGTGGTGCTCTATCTTCGTTGCATAGATACGGAGGAAAGATTTTATTTGCGTGCAATAGCCATTGCAATGCTATAGAATCTGTCTGGAAAATACAAGTTTATTCACATATACAACTATTGTCGTGGTGAGCTAACTTTCTTGCGTAAATAGGGAGGAAAAATTCCATTAGCGTGCTATAGCCGCCGCAGCGCTACAGAATCTGACTGGAAAGCCCACTTTTATTAACATTTTCTTCTGATACCGTGGTGAGCTTACTTTCTTGCATAAATAAGGAGGATAGATTCTATTGTCGTGCTATAGCCATCGCAATGCTATAGAATCTTGCTGGAAAATTAAATTTCATTGACATTTTCGACCAATATCGTGGTGCGCTATCTTCGTTGCATTGATAAGGAGGAAATATTCTATTGGCGTGCAATAGCCATTGCAATGCTGTAGAATCTGCACGGGAAATTCAATTTTACTCACACTTTCGACTTACATTGTGGTGAGCTAACTATCTTCCATAAATTAGGTAGAAAGATTCTATTGACGTGCTATAGCCATTGTAATGCTATAGAACCTGTCTGGAACATTCAATTTTATTTACATTTTCGGATAATATCGTGGTGAGCTATGCTCCTTGTATAAATCAGGAGGAAATATTCTATTGGCGTGCTATGGCCATTCCAGTGCAATAAAATCTGGCTGGAAAATTCACTTTTATTGGCACTTTCGAATAACATCGTGGTGAGCTACCTTTTTTGCATAAATAAGGAGGAAAAATTCCGTTGGCGTGCTATAGCCATTGCAGTGCTATAGTACCTGGCTGGCAAATATAATTGTATCGACAGTTTCGACTAATATCGTGGTGAGCTAACTTTCGTGCATAAAGAAGGAGGAAGGATTCTATTGGCGCGCTAGAGCCATTGCAATGCTATTGAATCTGGTTGGAAAATAAAGATATTATTAACATTTTCCTCTAATATCGTGGCGAGCAAACTTTCTTGCATAAATAAGAGGGAAAGATTCTATTGGCGTGCTATAGCCTTTGCAATGCTGTAGAATCTGGCTGAAAAATATAATTTTATTGACATTTTCGACTAATATCGTGGCGAGCTTACTTCCTTGCGTACTTATGGAGGGAACATACTATTGGCGTGCTATTGCCATTGCAATACTATAGAATCTGGCTGGAAAATTAAATTATATTGACGTTTTCGACTAATATTGTGGTGAGCTAACTATATTTCATAAATTAGGTGGAAAGATTCTATTGACGTGCTATAGCCATTGTAATGCTATAGAACCTGTCTGGAACAT
>NW_016926655.1:0-201 GCF_001483705.2 Eufriesea mexicana
ATCACAGGTTATAAATTTTGAATAGACCCATTCTCTGGCAAGTAGATGGCTGTACTTGCCATTTGTTGATGGCGTTACGCGATCCATTCACCAAGCTATAACAGGTTATAGATTTTGAATATTCCTATTTTCCGGCACGTAGATGTCTGTACATGCATTGAATTGACGGCGTTATGCGATCTATTCACCAAGCTATAACAG
>NW_016926655.1:240-566 GCF_001483705.2 Eufriesea mexicana
TGGCGGTACTTGCCATTGGATTGAAGGCGTTAGGCGATCTACACTCCTAGCTAAAACAGATTATAGATTTTTAATAGACTTATTCCCTGGCAAGTAGATGGCTGTACTTGCCATTGGATTGCAGGCGTTAGGCGATCTATTCTCCATGTTACAACAGGTTATAGATTTTGAATAGGCCTATTCTCTGGCAAGTAGATGGCTGTACTTGCCAATGGATAGAATGCGTTATGCCATCTATTCGCCATGATATAACAGGTTATAGATTTTGTATATACCTATATTCTGGAAAGTAGATGGCTGTACTTGCCATTGGATTGAAGGCGTTA
>NW_016926655.1:715-971 GCF_001483705.2 Eufriesea mexicana
CTCTGGCAAGTAGATGGCTGTAATTGCCATTGGATTGAAGGCGTTAGGCGATCTATTCACCAAGCTATAACAGGTCATAGATTTCGAATAGTCCAAATTTCTGGCAAGTAGATGGCTGTACTTGCCATTGGTTGAAGACGTTAGGCGACCTATTAAACAAGCTACAACAGATTATACATTTTGCATAGGCCTGTTCTCTGGCAAGTAGATGGCTGTTATTGCCATTGGATTGAAGGCGCTAGGCGATCTATTCACC
>NW_016926656.1:0-402 GCF_001483705.2 Eufriesea mexicana
AAACGTATGGTTATATGGTTTTATGGATGTATGGATGGATTGAAGTATGTATGGATGGACGTATGGACGTATGGATGTATGGATGCCTGTACCTATGAATATATGGATGTGTGGTTGTATGGATGTATGGATGTATATATGTATGTACGGATGTATCTATGGAATTACGTAGGGATGTATGTATGGATGGATGTATGGATGTATGTATGGATGTATGTATGGAGGTATGTATGGATGTATGTATGGACATATGTATGGTTGTATGCGTGGATGTATGGATGGTTGTATGGACGGATGTACGGATGGATGGATGGATGGATGGACAGATGTATGGATGTGTGCATGGATGGATATATGTGTGTATGCATGTACGGATGGATGAATTTACGGATGGATGGGAAT
>NW_016926657.1:0-458 GCF_001483705.2 Eufriesea mexicana
TGGCAAGCTATAGCCATTGCAATGCTGCAGAATCGGGCTGGAAACTTCAATTTTTTTGACATTCTCCTTGAATATCGTGGTGAGCTAGCTTACTGGCATAACTATGGAGGAAAGATCATTTTAGCGTGCTATAGCCATTGCAATGCTGTAGAATCAGGCCGGAAATTTCAATTTCATTGTCATTTTCGACTAATATCGTGGTGAGTTAACTTTCTAGCATAAATAGGTAGGGAAGATCCTTCTGGAGTGCTATAGCCATTGCAATGCAGTAGAATCTGGTTGGAAAGTTCAATTTTATTGACATTTTCGACTAATATCGTGGTGAGCTAGCTTCCTTGAAATTCCTTGCATAAGTAAGGAGGAAAGACACTCTTGGCGCGCTATAGCCATTGCATTGCTGCAGAATCTGGTTGGAAAGTTCAATTTTATTGACATTTTCGACTAATGTGGTGAGCTAA
>NW_016926658.1:0-214 GCF_001483705.2 Eufriesea mexicana
ATAAAAATGATTTTTCCGGACAGATTCTAGAGCGTTGCAATGGCTATAGCACCCCAATGGAATGTTCCCTCCTTATCTAAGCAAGAAAGCTAGCTCACCACGATATTACTCGAAAATGTCAATAAAATTGAATTTTCTAGCCTGATTTTATAGCATTGCAATAGCTATAGCACGCCAATGGAATCTTTCCTCCTTATTTATGCAAGAAAATAAG
>NW_016926658.1:319-1365 GCF_001483705.2 Eufriesea mexicana
GTATACAAGGGAGTAAGCTCACAACGATATTAGTCGAAAATAACCATGAAATTGAATTTTCCAGGCAGATTCTATAGCATTGCAATGGCTACAGCACGCCAATAGAACCTTTCCTCCTTATTTACCCAAGAAAAGTAGCACACCACGATATTAGACGAAAATGTCAATAAAATTGAATTTTATAGCCTGATTTTATAGTATTGCAATAGCTATATCACGCCAATGGAATCTTTCCTCCATATTTATGCAAGAAAATGAGCTCACCACGATATTAGTCGAAAATGTAAATAAAATTGAATTTTCCAGCCAGATTCTTCAGCATTGCAATGGCTATAGTAGGCCAATAGAATTCTTCCTCCTTACGTATACAAGGGAGTAAGCTCACAACGATATTAGACGAAAATAACCATGAAATTGAATTTTCCAGCCGTATTCTATAGCTCTGCAATGGCTATAGCGCGCCAATAGAACCTTTCCTCCTTATTTATGCAAGAAAATTTGCTCACCACGATATTAGTCCAAAATGTCAATAAAATTGAATTTTCCAAGCAGATTCTATAGCATTGCAACGGCTATAGCACGCCATTGGAATCCTTCCGCCGTATTTATGCAAGACAGATGTCTCTCCGCGATATTAGACGAAATTGTGAATAAAATTGAATTTTCCGGACAGTTCCTGTAGCACTGCTACGGCTATAGCACCCGAAAGGAATCTTTCCTCCTTATCTATGCAAGAAAGTTAGCTCACCACGATATTACCTGATAATGTCAATAAAATTGAATTTTTCAGCCTGATTCTATAGCATTGCAATGGCTATATCACGCCAATTGAATTTTTCCTCCTTATTTATGCAACAAAATTAGCTCACCACGACATTAATTTAAATATAAATGAAATTGAACTCTCCATCCAGATTCTATAGCATTGCAAAGGCTGCGGTAGGCCAATAGAATTCTTCCTCCTTGCGTATACATGAGGGTTAGCTCACCACGGTATTAGTTGAAAATAACAATAAAATTGAATTTTCCACGCACATTTTATAGCA
>NW_016926659.1:0-898 GCF_001483705.2 Eufriesea mexicana
CATACATCCATCGATCCATACATCTATCCATCCATACATCCATCCATCCATACATTCACACATCCACACGTCCACAAAGCCATCCATTCATACATCCATACAACCATGCATACATCCATACATACATCCATGCATACATCCGTCCATCCATACATCCGTCCACTCATACATCCATCCATCCGTACATCCATACATATGTACATCCATACATCAATACATCCGTACATCCATACATCCATACATCCATACATCCATACATTCTACATTCATACATACATAGATCCATACATGCATACACCCATCCACCCGCACCACCATCCATCCATACATCCATCAACCCATACCTCCAACCATACATCCATGCATAAATCCATGCATACATCCATACAATCATCCATACAAGCATCCATACATCCATCCATCCTTCCGTCCATTCACCCATCCATTCGTCCACGCACACATCCATACATCCATACCTCCGTACATCCATATATTCTTACATCCATACAGCCAGGCATTCATACATTCGTACATCCATAACGCAAATACGGCCATACATCCATGCATCCATACATACAAACGCCCATACATTAATCCATCCATACATCCTTACATCCATACATCCACACATCCACACATCCATAAATCCATCCATCCTTGCACACATCCATCCATATGTACATCGCTACATACGTTCATACATATATCCATGCATACACCCATACACACAACCATACATACATCCATAGAACATACATCCATACATACATACTTCCGTCCATCCGTCCATCCATACCTCCATCTATCCATACATCCATCAATCCAAGCAACCATCCATCCATACATACATCCATCCAAACCTTCACCTTTCCATACATCCATCCATCCATACATGCAT
>NW_016926660.1:0-256 GCF_001483705.2 Eufriesea mexicana
GTTTGAGTTATGTCACGCTTGGTTTCGTTATGGTAAGTTAAGTTTGGCTACGGTGGCTTTGATATTGTTGCTGTAGACTGCTATTCGGAGGGTTCCTACGCTTAACTGTACTCTAGTATATTCTGTTTGGTTACGGGGACACCAGCAGTAGTGGCCGTGGCACGTTTGATTGTGTTATGTAGCATTTGGTTAGGTTAGGTTGGGCTAGGTTTGGTCGGTATAAACCTGTCTTTTGCGTTATACATTGCAATGCGGT
>NW_016926661.1:0-5091 GCF_001483705.2 Eufriesea mexicana
CACCAGTAGGCCTACTTACCGCATTACAATCACTCATTCCATATGCGTTCAATAAACCTTTGACATAATTTTGTTGTCTAATGATTAACTTTCGATCTTTGCAATTTAATTCATTTCCCAATAATTGTTTACTTACACCAAACTTCTTTAATTCGGTATGATTTTTTACTGTATTAATATATCTTTCATTAATCTGATCTTCACAACTCTCTACTGTCACATCGTCCACGTGTATGCTACAGTATATAAGATTGTTTTCTTCTCTTATAAATTATATACAATGATCACGAACACACTGTCCTGAATCAATCTGAAACAAAGTATCAGTTTAAAATTTATTCCATCACCTACTTGCGTGTATCAGCCCGAAGACACTCTTCCTTAGTTCACAGACTTCTCCCCTTTTCTTTTTAATACCGTCAGTCACCTCCATGTACTATTTATCCTCCAAGGTTGCATGCAAAAATGCAATTTTTACGTCCTGACTCTTGATTTTTCTTTTATGTTTTGCACATGTGCTGAATAATAATCGCAATGCCTCCATTTTAATTATCGATGAGAATGTGTCATCGTAATCGAATCTAGGTCTTTAAGAACAACCAAATGCCACTAATCGTGCTTCGTATCTTCTCTACAAGGGTTCTTTGTTTTCTTCTATGTTAAAAATCCACTTACACTTAACCACATCTCTATTTTTCTGTCGATTCAATATACGCCATTATTGATGCATCTGTACCGATTCTACTTCACTCTTTACTGCTTCTCCCCATTGATCCCATTCTGGAGATTGTCGTGACACTGTATAGTAGTAGGAATTTTTTTCAATACCTCGCATTGTTTTTAATTTTTAAACCTTGAAGATCTTGCGATACATTGTTCATCCAATTTCTCTTGTTCACGTGTGCTCTGATACCCTTTTACTATAACTGCTTCCATCGTCACGTACTTCGGTCTTCCAGGCATTCATCTGGTTGTCGGTTCTGCTAGTTCAATAGTTATTTCATGATTTTCATTACTTTGCTCTGACCTCGTACCCTCATCGTAGTCGATTTCAATGCTTGTGTCTCCATAATTGCTGGTTTCTTCGTCACTGGCTCTTTCCCCGTCACTAATTCCAATTCTTAATTTTCTTTCGTCTTCAAAGTTCTCTTGAGGAGCCTCTTTAACGCATCGACCGCCTTCTGCAGCAAAATAAACAGAAATCAGGTTTTCATTATCACCATCTTTGCGTTCTTTGTATCGAAGCAAGTCCAATCCGTTCCTTTCTTCAGCTAATCATACGTCACGGACGCACTTTACACTTCTTGCATTTGGTATGTATATCCGGTATGCATTATTTTCGTTCCTTCCCACAAATATTCCTTTTAAATTCTTTACTTCAAATGTCTTCTTAGGTTTTCCTTTATTTGTTAAATATACTATACACTATAATCGCCGTATGCGCTTTAAGTTATGTTGTTTTCGTACGAAATTTCATTGGCTGCTTCACTATGTACCGCGATTTATTCAGATTCCAAATATATACCGCTGTATTCGCTGATCCTACCCAAAAAATAGGACTTAATTCTCAATCAACCAGTATCGTCCTGTTTGTCGCGATGAACATCCTGCTCGCTCCTACTGTAATTCCGTTACATTCCGGTGTAATGGCAGGACTCAATTCGTGAAAAGTTCCCTTTGAATGAAACCAGCTCTTTAATTCTTTTCCTAAATGTCTCCCGGCACTGTATGACCTAATCCTCTTCAATCGCAGTTTCGTTTGACTTCCTTTGACTTTCAACATATCTTTTAGTTCCTCAGCAGCCTCATTTTTATCCCTTAGGGATCGTATAAGAATCATTCTCGAATAATCTTCGACGATACTAGTTATGTAATTTCTCTTTCCATAAGGCGAGGGTTTGATTGGACCTACCAAATCCGTATGCCATGGTTCTAAATTACGTTTTGTCCATATAGTGTTATGTCGCGGATGTGCCTCCTTGCATGCTTTTCGTTGTACACATGGTTCACTTACACATTTCCATGTACTGTCCGTCCCTCATGCTCGATTTCTTCTTCTCATATCTTCTACGATTAATTTATTTACATGTACTAATCGTTTGTGCAATACCTCATTTTCTGTTGATACTGCCGCAGTCCTCCCAATGTTTATATATCTCCACACATAATACGCGTTTTTTCCTCTTACCGCAGTCATTTGGATTCCACCTAATTTGTTGTATACTATTGCTCCATATTTACTGAAATTTACATCGTATACATGGCCAGGTAGCTTCCGTACTGAATGTGAATAGGAATTCAAACCTGGTACGTGCAATACATTCTTCAATTTCAAATTATTGTTTCTAGAAGCTTGTTTGACAGTGACTATTCCGATTCCCTTCGAGGATAACATCCCTCCTTCGTCGCCTTCCATATTAATTTTTCGTTCTTGTTCAACAAATTTGTCACAAATTAATTCGTTATTGGTAATATTACTTGTAGATCCGAATGCAACAGCCATAAATGTGAGTTATTATACTCACATTCGTTCATTTCATTTCGGTTCTTTTCACACACATATTATAGTTTGTCTCTCTGAGTTTTCACTTATTTTCATTACAGCATATTCCCGCCTGTTTAACGAGGAATCTTCCCTTTCACGGTATTGTCTCACACTTCCTCCACGATGATCAGCATAAAAATTTTCTCCTAGCAGTCTTCCTAGCGACTATTTGCTGCAATGTGATTGAATCCCTGACTGGTGAAACGTTTCCTAATTCGATTACGAACTGTCGTCATGTGCCCATTTATCCCGCAATTGTAGCACCTACAGTCTGTTCTATTTCTCTCTCTCACTTCCCTCACTGCTTCGTGCTCTCTATTTGTTTGTCCTTCTTTCCTCCTTGCTACTCTAATTTCTTCCTGTTTTAATGCGCAAGTTGTATCACTAACCGATTTATTCCTCTAAAAAATACACCCCCCCCCCCCCCCCGTTTCAGTCATACTCGGGCAGAAATCATCGTACTACATACATTTCAAATTCATAGTCCTCAGTGTCCCTTTACAGTTGTATACATTGGCTTTTTAAATACCCTTCCCTGTTCAGGAACGTTTCAACGGTCTGTTCTGTCAACAAGTTGTTATTAAATGGTTCACTAAGTGCCACGCCCTTAATTCTTCCATGTCCGCAGCCGTATCTTCCTTGATTGCTAACCCTAACCTTTCGGAACCTTTTACACTATTACATCGTTATAATTGTTCCATACACGTCGTGTGAATGATACTTGTCCCGGCTGCATGGTTACTGTCATCGCGTTCTTCCCCGTTTTTAATTTCTATTCCTAATTTACTCCACCCACGACTGGTTTTGTCAGTGGTTTTAGCCCAATAGGTTCTTTCCACAATCGTTTCGAACACAGAATTCGTCCTATATTCTCTTTCCATATACAGTAATTTGTATCATCGAGCGGTCCAACATTTGCGGTATTCAACGCATCAGCCGCATTCGGAGCCTCTAGAATATCCTTTTAGTATGTTGTTGACTATAACCACGCTCTGCTACCAGTTGACAGCGGTGGATGGGGTAAAAACTGTATTACCTTAAACGTTTGATATGGGAACAAAGGTTGTAACTGAATTAGTAAAAATAGAGCCGCTCCTTTCTACGATATAATCTATACACGACTCACTTACACACAGCCTGTTTTTTCGTTTACAGTCCTCAAAGCACTAACTGCTTCTCACGACTCTACGTCATACTCGTCACACTCATATATTCTTCCGCACAAACATTCTTCAGACTTAAGACAATTATACTATGACAACTAGAGCACAATTATAACCTGAATTCATTGCATATTAGAATCGTCACGTGTGGACAAATTAATCCACCGTCTATAGTATTTCGCCACTTATTAATGCCTGGAGTGATAATGGGTCAGTCCTTTTCCACTACAGGACTGTTATGGAATAAAAATTATCACGAAACGCATAAACCAATGGCAGCCGTGCTCTATTGGTTGTGGTACCGGCTATATAACGTGGAATTGTTAATACCTCTAGCCATATCTGCTGTATACAATCATTACTCAAGAGCTGCTGTGGAATTTTAGTCGTCACTGATCGGATAGAGCCACACGACTACAGTACCGTGGTGATGGATGTACTCAGTACTCTTATGTTAATTGTCAGTACCTCGAAATGTTACGGTTTCGTCTTTTGTTTTGTTAGGGTTGGTATATAATCTAAATCACCATTGAACAGTATAATCCAACGGCTGCGATGTTCTGCTGGCGGATGCCGTGAGTATCGCGCCGTTCATTATAAATATCTCCATCTATGGCCGTACAATACATTGATTATCCTAGAATTGGTGCTAAATATTAACTACCAGTGAAGAAATTAGTCTGACTGTTAAAGTACTCTGATAACGGATGTAGTCAGTACTCCTTCGAGACTTGTTAATATGGGGAGCGATAATGGGACAGTCTTTGTCACTCTAGAATGGCAATAGGATATAAGACGTCTCTGAACAGATTAAACCAATGGCTACATTGAAATATTGTTGGATGTATCAACTACCTTACTGGGAATTGCGAACTTCTCTAGACGTAACTGATGCATACATTTATTACTCTAGAAGTGCCGAGGAATTTAAGTCATCGCTGGAACGATTGATAAGACGGCTAACGTGATGTATTGGCGGAAGCACCGTATACCGTACTGGGGATAGCAAATATCCTTATCTGTAGCTGATGTGTACATTGATTATTCTAGTGTTATTGTAGAATGTATACCATCAGTGGGCAAACTAATACAACGGCAATGGCAATGTGATGATGGCTGTACTCAGTACTGTTTCGTCAATTTTTAATACCTCGAACGATAATGGATCTTTCTTTGTCATTCTAGAATTGCAATAGGATCTAAATCACCAGCGAAGAGGTTAGCCCAATGGTTACAGGGCTCTACAGGCGGATGTACTGAGAACTGTACTGTAAAGTGCAAATGCCTCTAGACATGACCGTACTAAATATTGATTGTTCTAAAATTGTTGCTATGCTCAAAATGTCAGTGAACAAATTAGTCCAGCGGCTAAAGCACTGCGAT
>NW_016926661.1:13600-14742 GCF_001483705.2 Eufriesea mexicana
CAGATTAGTCCAAATGCTACAGTATCGCCATGATGGCCGTACATCGTTCTGAGGTGACATTTGTTAATACCTCGAGCTATAATGTATCCATCGCTCCTGATTCTAGAATTGCTACTGAATACAAGTCATCATTGATTGATACAAGTCAACATCAATTCAATGGCCATATTTATCTGTTGATACATTTACTAGAAATCATACTGTCAATTGTAAATGTCGCTAGAATTAACCGTGTTATGCATGGACTGACATAAACTTGATTTCGAATTCAAACCTTAACCGAACAGATCAATTCAGCGACTAGAGTATTTTATCGGTGGACGTACCAGCTACATTAGTAGGAATGATAAATGTCAGCAGCCGTTACTGATGCATGCATAGAATATTCTGGAACTTCTGTGGAATTTAAAACATATCCGAACAGGGTAATCCAACGGCTGTATTTCGGAGTTGATGGCTATACGCGGTACAGTTCTGGCAATTGTTAATAATTGCAGCTATAAGGGATCAGTCTTTTGTCATTCTGAGAATACTATAGAACCTAAGTCAACGCTGTACTGGTTAGCCCAACGGCTACAGTGCTCTCTTGATGGATGTACCAACTAACGTACTGGGATTTGTATTTAACAGTGTCCACAACCGCAGTACACATTGATTGTCCTAGAACAAATGCGTAACTTGAATCTCCAGTGAAAAGGTTAGTCCAACGGCAGTACTACTGTGATAAAGGCGCTAGTCAGTGCTGCTCTGTCAATTGTTAATGCCTACAGTTATATCAGATATGCCATTTGCCATTCAAGAATTGGTATAAGATCTACATCATCATTGATGGGATAATATTAAAGGCAACGGTGCTCTGATGATGGATGGACTAAGCACTGTGCAGACAATTGTAAATGTTTGTAGTCAGAGCCGTACTATACATTTATGACTCCCGAGTTACTGTTAAACATATATTATCAGGGCGCAAATTAGTTTCATGATTAAAGTATTGTAGCGATTGCTGTACTCCGTACCGTTTCAGAGGTTGTTAGTGACACAAGCCATAATTTTTCAGACCTTTGTGAATCTAGAATTGTAATATTGCATAAAACAACTCTGACAGGTTAACGCAATGGTTACAATGCTCTATTGGTGGATGC
>NW_016926662.1:0-314 GCF_001483705.2 Eufriesea mexicana
ACCTTTGACTCCTCTGCTGTACACTGCCATTATATGGATTTCTGCGACTCACTATCCTCTAGTTTGCCCTGCATGACCTTGGGAGGCATGCAATGGTGGTCGCCGCACGTTAGGTTGTGTTGGATTAGGCTTGGTTGTGATAGGTTTGCTTAGGATACGTCGGGATTGCTTTAAATTTTGTGCTATAGACAGCAATTCAGCGGATTTCTGCGCTCTACTGCTCTTTACTGCACTCTGTTTAGATTTATGGTGGATAGCAGTAGTGGTCTCCACATGACAGGTTAAGCTGTGCTACGTTTGGTGAGGCTATGTTC
>NW_016926663.1:0-679 GCF_001483705.2 Eufriesea mexicana
AGCACGCCAAATGTATCTTCCCTCCTTAATTATGCAAGAAAGCTTGCTCACGAAGATATTAGTTGAAGGTGTCAATAAAATTGAACTTTCCAGTCTGATTTTATAGCAATGCAATGGCTACATCACGCCAATATAATTTATCCGCCTTACTTATGCGAGGAGGCTTGTTCACCACGATATTAGTCGAAAATGTGTATAAGATTGATCTTTCAGGTCGGACTCTATTGCATATCAATGGCTATATCACGCCAATAGAATCTATCCTCCTTATATATGCGAGGAAGTTTGCTCACCACGATATCAGTCGAAAATGTATATAAAATTGACCTCTCCAGTCAGATTATATTGCATTACAATTTCTATAGCACGCCAATAGAATTTATCCTAATTATTTATGCGAGGAAGTTTGATCACCACGATATTAGTCGGAAATGTATATAAAATTGATATTTCCAGTCACACTCTATTGCACATCAATGGCTATAGCACGCCAATAGAATCTATCCTCCTTATTTATGCGAGGAAGTTTGTTCACCACGATATTAGTCGAAAACGTTAATAAAATTCAACATTCCATTCATATTCTACAGCATGGCAATGGAATCCTTATTTATGTAAGAAAGCTTGCTCACAACGATATTAGTCGGAAATGTCAATAAAATTAGTATATCCAGTCAGT
>NW_016926664.1:0-475 GCF_001483705.2 Eufriesea mexicana
AAGCTAGCTCACGACGATAGTACTAGAAAATGTAAATGAAATTGAATTATAAAGACAGACTCTGTAGTATTGCAATGGCTATAGCACGCCAATAGAATCGTTCCTCCTTATTTATGCAAGAAAGTTACCTCACCACGATATTAGTCGAAGATGACAATAAAATTGAATTTTCGATGCAGATTCAATTCTATAGCATTGCAATGGCTATAGCGTGCCAATAGATTCCTTCCTCATTATTAATGCAAGAATGTTAGCTCGCCACAATATTTTTCGAAAATGTCAATAAAATTGAATCTTCCATCCAGATACTATAGGATTGCTATGGCTATAGCTGGCCAATAGAATCTTTCCTCCTCGTTTATGCAAGAAGGTTACCCCACTACGGTATTAGCCGAAATTGTTAATAAAATTTAATTTTCGAGCCAGATTCTATACCACTGCAATGGCTACAGCGTGCCAATAGAATCTTTCCTCC
>NW_016926665.1:0-223 GCF_001483705.2 Eufriesea mexicana
AAAATGTCAATAAAATTGAACTTTCCAGGCAGATTCTGTACCATTACGATGGCTATAAAAAGCCAATCGAATTTTTCATCCTTATCTATGCAAGAAAGTTAGCTCACCACGACATTAATCGAAAATGTCAATGAAATTGTATTTTTCAAACAGATTCTATAGCATTGCAATGGTTATAGTTTTCCAATAGAATCTTTCCGCCTTATTTATGAATGAAAGCTTG
>NW_016926666.1:0-268 GCF_001483705.2 Eufriesea mexicana
ACATACATTCATACATACATCCGTCCCTCCATACCTCAATCCATCCATACATCCCTCCATCCACGCAGCCATTGATCAATACATACAACCATACATATATCCACCCTTCCGTATATCCATCCATTAATACATCCACCCTTCCATACATCCATCGAACCATACATCCATACAACAATCCATTCATCCAACCGTCCATACATCCATACACGCATCAATACATATATCAATAGATACACAGATACATTCGTCCATACATACATCGATACAC
>NW_016926667.1:0-13442 GCF_001483705.2 Eufriesea mexicana
TGACTTAACCTAACCAAACCAAACGTAGCATAACTCAAAATGACGTGAAGCGATCACTGCGTCAGTCCACCACAGAGCAATGCAGAATATAGCAGAGCACAGTAGATAGCTGGAATTCACCGAATAACAGTCTATAGCACGAAAGTCAAAGTTTTCCTATCCATGCTTATCCTACCATTGCCTAACAAAACGTAACCTAGCACAGCATAACCTGCCGCGAGCGCCATGGCTCGAATCCCCAGAGTCAAAAGCAGTACAGTAGAGCAATGTAGAGGACAGAAATCCAACGCATTACAGTGAATAGCACAAAAGTCGAAGATGCCCAAACCTAATCTGTCCCAGCCTAACTTTACCAAACGTAACCTAATCCAAGCTAACGTGCCGAGATCACCATTGCTGGCCTCCACAGAGCAGAGCAAAAAATATTAGTGCACAATAGAGCGCAGAAATCCGCGGATAGCAGTGTACCGCTCAAAGTATGAGCTACCATATCCTAACCTCACGAAACCAAACGCAATCGAACGCAGCACAGCTCAACCGAGCGTGACGAGACCACCGTTTCTGGCCACCAGACGCCAACCAGAGCCGTGCAGAACGTACCAGAGCACACCGGAGCGCAGAAGTCCACCGAATAGCAGTGCACAGCACAAAAGTCAAAGCTATCCTGTCCTAATATATCCTAACTTAATATAGCCAAACGTAACATCACACAAAGTAACATACCCCGACTTCTATTGCTGGCCTCCCCAGAGTCGAGCAGAAGTTACTAGAGAACAATAGGGCGCAGGAGTCCATAGGGTCGCAGTGTACATCACGAAACTCTTATCTAACAGGACACAGCCCATGCTAACGTAACCTAGACAAACGTAGGCTACCTCTACATAACGTGCCGCGGCCATTATTGCTGGCAACCACGTTGCGAAGCAGAATGTAGTAGAGCACAGTAGGGCCCAGGAATCCACCGCGTTGCTGTGAATCGCACAAAGGCGGTAGATATCTTAACCTAACCTGACCAAATCTAACCTAACCAGACGCAGCATAGCCGAATATGACGTGCCGCGACCACCGCTCCTGGACACCCCAGAGCCAAGCAGAACGTAGTAGAGCAGAACAGATCACAGAAACACACTGAATAACATTGTATAGCACGAAAGTCAGAGCTACCCTAACAAAATTTACCGTACCCAACCCCAACCAAGCGTAACATAGCTCAAACCAACATTACGCGACCGTTATTGCCCGTCTCCCCAGAGTCGATCAGAGTATAGTAGATAAATGTACAGAGCGGAGATCCACCGAATAGGAGTGTATGTTGCAAGAGTCTAGGATATCCTAACCTAACCTGGCCTAACCTAACCTAATCAAACGTAGAATAACTGAACGTAACGGTCCGTGACTACCGCTGCAAGCATCCACAGAGACAGGCAGGATACAGGAGAGCGCAGTTGACCACAGAAATCCACTTAATAGCAGTGTACAACGCGTTAGTCAAAGCTACACGAACCAAACTTAGCACAACCTCTTCTGACGAAAGATAAACTAACGCAAAATAACGTGCCCGGACAACTATTGCTCGCCTCTCCAGAGCCGAGCGGTGTATGGTAGAGCAATGTAGAGCGCAGAAATCCACCGAAAAGCACTGTATGCTACCAATGTCGAGGATAACCTAACCTAACCTGGCCAAACATAGCTTAACAAAACGTAGCATAAATCAACATAAAGCCTGGACCACTGCTTCTGGCATCCACAGAGCCAAGTGGAATATAGTAGTGCAATGTAGAGCGCTGGAATCCACCATATAGCAGCGCAGAGCGCAAAGAACGAAGAAATCCTAACCGAACATGCCGAAGCTAGCCTATCGAAACGTAATCTAACTCAACCTAACGTGCCAAGACCGCTATTTCTGGGCACCCCAGAGCCAATCACAGCATATTAGAGCACATTAGAGCGTAGAAATACACGGAAAGCAGTGTATAGCACGAAAGCCAAAGCAGACTCTACTAACCTAGCAAGACGTAACATGCACAAGCGTAACCTAACTAACCTAACACAACTGGACCAGTATTGGAGGACCCCAGAGAGACAAGCAGAGTGTACTAGGGCACTGTAGTGCGCAGAAGTATGCCACATTACTGTGATGAGCTCAAAAGCCGTAGGTAACCTAACCTTACCTGACCTAACCGAACCTACCAAGGAGTATCATAGCTCAACATGACGTGCCGTGAACATCGCTCCTGGCTACGCCAGAGAAACGCAGAATGTAGTAGAGCACAGTAGGTCACAGAAATCCGCCGAAAAGACGTCTATAGCGCGAAAGTCAAAGTAGCCTATTTTAATCAATCCAAACGTTACACAACCAAACGTGAACTAACTGAACCTAGCGTGCCGAGATTACTATTACTGGGAACCCCAGAGCCAAGCAGAGAAATCCACGGAATATCATTTTATGGCACAAAAGTCAAAGTAGCATATCTTAACATAGTCAAACGTTACATACCCACACGTAATCTATTTGAAGCTAACAATACGAGACCACTATTAGTAGCCTCGACAAGGAGAGGCAGAATGTACTAGAGATAACGTAACCTGACCTAATCTGACACAACCAGACACAGCATATCCCAACATGACGTGCCGCTACCACTCCTCCTGCCCCCCCCCCCAACCGGTGCAAAGCAGAATGCAGTAGAGCACAGTAGGGCACAGAAATCTGGCGAGAAGCATTGTATAGCACAAAAGTCAATGTAGCCCATGCTAACCAAGCCAAACGTGACAACCAAACACGGCCTAGCTCAAGCTAACATGACGAGACCACTATCGCCGGCCCTCAACGAGACAAGCAGAATGTACCAGAGCACAGAAGTGCGCAGAAATCCACCGCATTGCAGTGTGTAGCACAAGAGTCGAAGGAATCCCCACCTAACCTGATCTAACCTAACCTAACCAAGCGTAGCGTAGCCCAACGCAACGTGCCGCGACCACTGCTGCTGGCTTCCCTCGAGCAAAGAAGAATATAGCAGAGCAATGTAGAACACAGAAGCCCACGGAATAACAGAGTACAGTAAGAAAGTCAATGCTATCCTAACCAAACTTAACCTAACGTAACCTGACCAAGCTTAACCTAACCCAGCCTGTCGTGCCAGGACCACTATTGCACGCATCACCAGGGCAGAGCGGACCATATTAGAGAACAGCGTAGCGTAGAAATCCAGCGAATGGCAGTGAATAGCACAAAGGTCGTGACTACCCTACCCTAACCTATCCAATTGTAATAAAACAAAACGTAACTTAACTTAACCTGCTGTGCTGAGAACACTGACATCCCCAGGGACAAGCAGAATATACTAGAGCACAGTGGACCGCAGGAGGCCACGAAACAGTAGCGAATAGCACAAACGTAGAAGATACCGCAGCCTCACCTGATCCAACCTACCACAACCAAGCGCAGACTTACTTAACATAACGAGACGTGTCCACAATTGCTGGCCTCCCGATTGCCAAGCAGAACATATTGATGGAGAGTAGAGAGCAGAAGAGCAAAGAATGGCAATGTACAGAAGAAAATTTAAAGCAACCCTAACCTAACCCAGACTAACCGAACATAGCCAAACGTAACCTAACACTTCCTAACATGCCGAGGCCACTATTGCTGGCATTCCAGAGCCAAGCAGGGCATATTATATCACAGTGGAGCGCAGATATCCACCGCATAGCTGTGTATAACACAAAGGTCAAATGTATCCTTTCCTAGCCTAACCAAGCGTAACGTAGACAAACGTAACCTATCCCAACCCGACGTTTGGAGGCCACTATTACTGGCCTCCCATGAGTCGAGCAGAGTATAGTAGAGCACAGTAGACAGCAGAAATCTGCTGAATAGCACTTTACGGCGCAAAATTCGAAGGTAACCCTCTTATCCTAACAAATCGTAGCGTAATCAACCATATCTCATCGTAACGCGACGCGACCGCTATTTATGGACACACCGGAGCCTAGCGGGAGGTAATAAAGCACAGTAGATCGCAGAAATCCACCGCACTTCCGTGTACAACACCAAAGTCAAGGATATCCTATCCTAACCCAAACAGGCCTAACCTAACCACACGTAACCTAACTCCACACAACGCGCCGCGGAAGCCCTTTCTGACCTCTAAAGAGCAAGGCGGAGCACATCCGTTCGCAGTGGGGCGCAGAAATATACCGAATAGCAGTGTACAGCACAATAGTCATACCTATACTAGCCTAATCTAACCAAACATAATATAACCGAACGTAATCTAACCCGATCTAAAATGCCAAGACCACTATTTCTGACTTCCACAGAGCCAGGCAGAAAATACTATATCGCAGCAGAGCGCAGAATTCGGCCGCATTGCAGCGTAAAGCACAGAATTGGAAGATATCCTAACATAATCAGACCAAACCTAACACAACAAAACGTACCCTAACTCAACGCGACGTGCCGATGCCACTGTTGCTGACCCTCCCAGAGCCAAGATGGACATTCTAGAGCACAGTAGACGGCAGGAATACATAGAAACGCTGTGTATAGCAGGAACGTCATAGCTATCCGGGCCTAAACCAAGCAAATATAACCCAACCAAACGAAGCCTAGCTGATCATAACGAGCCGCGATCACTATGGCTGGACACCCCAAGGTCAAGCAGAATACAGCAGAGCACAGCAGAGCGCCAAAGTCCGGAGAATAACAGTGTATACCACAAAAACCTATGCTACACCAACCTAACACAAACAAACGTAACCCAACAAAACGTAGCCTAACTCAGTCTAATGCTGCGGGCGTCCCCAGAGACAAGTGGAATATGATAGAACACAGTTGATCACAGTAGTCCATAAAATATCTGTGTCGAGTGCAAAGGTCAAAGCTATCCTGACATAACCCAACTTAAGGTAACCTAATCGAACGCAAACTGAATCAACGTAACACAGCGAAACGCATGATATCCTTGCCTAAGAAGCCGGGGCCACAATTATGGCTTCCCCATACCCAAGCGGAACATACGAGAACACTGTAGAGCGCGCAATTACACCGCATTCCTTTGTACTGCACAGAAATCAAAGATATCGGAACCTAACCCATGCAAGCTTAACCACACCAAACGTAACCTAACACCGCATAACGAGCCGCGGCCATATTTTTTGGCCTCACCAGAGCAAAGCATAGCCTGCTTGATCACAGTTGTGCGCAGTAAGCCGCCGAATATCAGAGTGTAGCACAAAAGTCAGAGCTATCCTAGCTTATCCTTGCCAAATTTAGCGTAACCAAACGTAACATGACTAAGCCTATCTTGCCGAGACCACAATTTCTGCCCTCCTTAGAGACGAGCAGAGCATATTATAGCACAGTGGAGCACAGAAGTCCACCGAATAGCTGTGCGGAGCACAAAAGGCAATGCTATGCTCTCCTGAACTAACCTAGCCTAACCTGACCGACCGTATCACAACTCCTCCCTTCGTGCTGCGACCACTATTTCTGGCCACCTCAGAGTGGAGCAGAGAATGTTAGAGCAATGTAGAGGGCAGAAATGAACGTAATATCAGTGTATTGCGCAAAGGCCAATGCTATCCCCTCCTAACATATCCAAACATAGTATAATCAAAGGTATCCTAACACAGCCTAATATGCCGGGACAACTACTGCTGGAATCTCCTGAGAACAGCAGAATATACTAGGGCGCAGTAGAGCGTAGAGAGCCACCAAACAGCAGCGTGTAGCACAAAACTCAAATACACCACAATCTAACGCGACCTGAACTAACCTAACCAAACGTAGACTAACAAAACTTAATGAGACGTGACAGCAATTTTTGACGGCTTCAGTGCTAAGCAGCGAATACTAGAGCACATTAGAGCGCAGAAATCCACCGAATAAGGGTACGCCAAATAAGTCAATGGTATCCAAATGACAGCAATTTTTGACGGCTTCAGTGCTAAGCAGCGAATACAAGAGCACATTAGAGCGCAGAAATCCACCGAATAAGGGTACGCCAAGTAAGTCAATGGTATCCAAACCTAATCCCAGCAAACGTAATCTAACTCGACCTAACGTGCCACGACCAGTATTGCAGACGACCACAGAGTGTAGCAGAGCATATTAGAGGAGCGTAGAGCGCAGAGCTCCATAGAACGTCAGTGTATGGCCGAAAAGTAGAAAGTATCCAGATCTAACCAAAGCTATCACAACATAGTAAAGCGTATCCTTTCTCAGCATAATGTGCCGAGAACGCTATTGCTGCCATCCCCAGTGTCCAGTAGCACATCATAGAGCGCTGTAGATAGCAGAAACCTACCAAATGGCAGTGTACAACACAAAGTTAGAGCTATCCTAGCCAAACTTAGCCTAACCCAACCTGACCGTTCGTAACCTGTCTCAACTTAAAGTGCAGAGGCCACTATTGACATCCGTGCCAGAGACATGCTGAAAATGTTAGAGCACCGTAGGGTGCAGGGATATACATAATAGCAGACTCTACCACTGAAGTCGAAGCTACACTCTCTAACCTAACCGAGCGTAACGTATACAAACGTAACCTAACTCAACCTACCGCGGCGCGACTGCTATTGCTGGACTCGCTAGAGCCATGCTAAAAACACTGGCGTAGAGTAGAATGCAGAAATCCGCAGAATCGCTGTGTATATCAGAAAGGTCAAAGCAACCCAACCTAACCCAAACCGACAGAACGTATCCAAACATACCCTGATCCAACCTAACGTGCCGTCACAGCTATTGCTGCCTAACCCAGAGCCAAACAGGACATGCTAATGCGCAGTAGACCGCAGAAATCCACCAAATAACAGTCTACAGCACAAAAGTTAAAGTTACCCTAACAAAGCTTAGCCTAACCCAAAGTAACCGAACGTAACATGGCCCAACGTAACTTGCCGAGTCCACTATTGCTAGCCTTCCCTGGCCCAGGCTAGAAATATTAGAGAACTTTAGAGAGCAGAAATCCACCTAAGAGCAGGCTATGGTGTTAAAGTCAAACCTACCCTCTCTCTTCTTAACCAATCGTAACAAAACCAAAGGTAATGTAACTCAAGCTAACGTGACGCGACCACTATTGCTGGCCTCCCCAGAGCTACGAAGAACACGTTAGTGGAGGGCGGAAGGCAAAAAACCATATGGCCGTAGTGTATATCAGAAAATTCAAATCTAACCAAACCTAACCCAAACAAACGGAACATAAACAAACATAGCATATCTCAAACTAACGTGCCGAGACCTCTATTGCTGCCACCTCCAGAGCCACGCAGGACACATTAGAGCACAGAAGAGCGCACAATTTCCCCGAATAGCAGTGTACACTACAAAAGCTGAAGCAATACTAATCAATGTTAGCCAAGCCCAACCTAACCGAACGTAACCTGACCCAACGTTACGCGACGAGGACGCCTTTGCTGACCCTCCCAGAGCCAAGCTGAAAATATTAGGGCTCTCTACGGCGCAGAGGACCACCTAGTAGCAGACCATATCACTACGGTTAGTGCTTTCCTCTCCTAACCTAACCAAGCCTAATAAAGCCAGACGTAACATATCAGAACTTAACGTGCCGCGACCACTATTGCTGGCCTCCGTAGAGACGAGTGGAGTATAGAAGAGAACAGTAGAGCGTAGAAATTCACCAAGAAACAGAGTACACCCCGAAAGCCGAAGGTACCCAAGCCTAACTCAAACCAACATAATCTTATCGATCGTGGCCTACCTCAGATGAACGTGCCGAGACCACAGTCCCAGGCCTCCTCAGAGACTCGCAGAGCATAGGAGAGCACAGTAGATCTCAGAAATCAACCGCATTTCGGTGTACAAGGCAAAAGTCAAAGATACCCTATCCCAACCAGAACAAGCCTAACCAATCTATACGTAACCTATCACTACATAACGCGCGCGGCTACAGTTCCTGGCCTCTCCAGAGCAAAGCAGAGCATATTAGATCAAGTTAGCACCGAAATTCGAATTTCGGTTCAACCGAATTGCAGTGCATAGCACGAAAGGCAAAGCTGTCATGGCCTAACATATCCAAACATGGCATTACCAAACGAAACCTTACTCCTCCTAACCGACCTAGACAACTATTGCTGATATCCACTGAACCGAGAAGAACATACTACAGGAGAGTAGAGCGCAGAAATCCATAGAGCCGCGGTGTATAGCACAGAAGTCAAAGATTTCCTAACCGAACCCAACCCAGCCTAAGATAGCCACGCGTAATCCGACTCAAGCTGTCGTGCAACGACCACTGATTCTGGCCTCACGTTGTTCAAGCATAGTACATCAGAGCTATGTTGAACGCCTGAGTCGTCTGCATATCAGTGTATAGCACAAAAGCCAACGAACACCTGAACAAACCTAACCAAAGCTACCCGAACATAACGTAACGTATCCCATACCATCGTGCCTCGACCACGGTTCCTGGCGCCCACACAGACAAGCAGAATGTGATAGAGAACAGTAGAGTGCTCAAGTGCACCGCATTACAGTGTACTGAACGGAAGAAAAGGGTATCCTAACCTAATCCAATCAAACCTATCCTAACCCGCACAACCTAGCGCGGCGCGTACATCATATCTGGCATCCCCAGAGCAAGACGGAGCACATTGGATCACAGTTGTGCGCAGATATCCACCGAACAGCAGCTTATAGCAAAAAGGTCAAAGACATACTAACCTAACCTAACCTGACGTGGCCAGCAGATACCACTACTGCTGTCCTTCCCAGAGCCAATCTGACCACATTACAGTTAGAGTACAGTAATCCGCCGAATGGCAGCGTAGAGCACAAAAGTCAATGCTTTTTTCTCCTAACCTAACCAATTTTAATATGCACAAACTTAACTACGTAGAGTACAGTAATCCGCCGAATGGCAACGTAGAGCACAAAAGTCAATGCTTTTTTCTCCTAACCTAACCAATTTTAATATGCACAAACTTAAACTAACTCGACATAATGTGCACCGGCCTCTACTGCTGGCCCTGCCAGAGCCAAGCGGAGCATACTAAAGCACAGTGGAGTGTAGGTATTCGTAGATTTGCAGTGTATATCAAAAGTCATGGCTACACCCACCTAACCTAACCCACTGTAATCTAACCGAACGTAGCCGAACCAATCTATAGTGTCACGACCTCAATCGCTGGCCGCCGATGAGACGAGCAGAATGTAGTAGAGCAGCGTAAAGGGCAGAGATCCGCCGAATAGCAGTGTACAGCACAAGAGTCAAAGCTATTCTATCCTAACCAATCCAAATATAATATGGTCAAACGTATCCAAACATAAACTAACGTGCCGCGAACACTACTGCTGGAAATCCTAGAGCCAAGCAGAATATGCTAGTGCGCAGTAGAGCGCAGAGAGCCTCAAAACAGCAGCGTATAGCACAAAAGTCTGATGTAATCTAACCTAACCTGACCGTACCTAGCTAAAGCAAACGTGGACTAACTAAACCTAACCAGCCGAGACCACTATTTCTGGCCTCCAGTGACAAGCAGGGCATAACAGAGCACAATAGAGCGCAGAAGTACGACGAAGGGTAGCTTATATCGCAAAAGTCAAGGCCACCATAACCAAACCTATCCCAACCTAGCCTAACCAAACGAAACATTGCTCAGCTGGCCGTGTCACGAGCAATATTGCTGGCCGCCGCAGAGTCGAGTAGAGTACAGTAGTGCAGTGTAGAAATCCACCGCATGGGGATGTACACCACGAAAGTCAAAGTTGGCATATCATAACATAGCGCAAATTAATCTAGCCTAACGTTATCTAACCAAACCTATCGTGCCGCGGCCAGTATTGCTGGCCTTCACATTGACAAGCAGAGTATGTAAGAGATGTGCGGAACGCAGAAATCCGTATGGTCGCAGCGTATAGCGGAAGAGTAGAAGCTACACAACCTACCCTAAGTTAACATAAAATATCCAAACGTATCCCAACTCAATCTAATGTGCCGAGACCACTATTAGTGGCTTCCCCAGTGCCAAGCAGAACATACTAGAGCACAGTAGAGCGCAGAAGTCGACCGCATACCGGTGTAAAGGGCATAAGTCAAGATATACTAACCCAACCCAGCGAAACCTAGCATAACCAAACGTCACCTAACTCATCCTTACGTGCCGCGACCAGCATTGCTGGCATCCCTAGAGCCAAGCAGAGCATATTAGAGCACAGTATAGCGCAGAGGCTCACCGGATAGCATTATAAAGCACAAAAGTCAATGATCTCCTCTCTTGCCTTCAACAAACTTAACGTAGCTGTGCGTAGCCTAAATCAAACTAACGTGCCGGGAACACATTTGCTGACCTCCGTAGAGCCAATCGGAAAATAGTAGGGCACAGTATATCGCAGAAATCCGCCGCATTGCAGTGTAAGGCACAAAAGTCAATGTATCCTCTCCTAACTTAACCATTCCTAACATATCCAAGCGTAACCAAACCCGAACAAACGTGCAGCGAACACGATTGCTGGCCTCCCCAGGGTCGAACGGAGTATCGTAGAGCAGAGCATATTGCAGATATTTACCTAATAGCTGTCCTTCCCAAGAAAGTCGAAGCTATCCAAACCTAACCCAATCAAACGTAACGTATGCAAACGTAACCAAACCGTTCCTAACCTGCCGAGAACACTATTGCTGTCCCCGCGGAGCCACTCACTGCAACTTATAGCGCGGCAGAGCGCAGAGATCCACCGAATAGCGGTCTATAGCAGAGAAGGCATATCTATCCAGTCCAAACCTAACCAACCGTAGCACAACCAAACGAAGCATAACTCGACCTAACGTGCCGAGACCACATTTTCTGGCCAACGTAGAGCCATGCGGAATATATAAGAAAAGAGTTGAGCGCGGTAGTCGGCAGCATTGACGTGAATAGCTCAAAGGTCAAGAATACCCTGTCCAAACCTGTCCTATCCTAACCTAACCAAACGTAACAAAACTCAACCTAACGTGCCGCGACCGCTACTTCTGGCGTACCAATAGACAAGTGGAATATGATAGAGTGCAGTAGAGCACAGAAGTCCATAGAATATCTACGTTGAGCACGAAAGTCAATGCTACCCTCACCTAATCCAACTGAACATAACATATCCGAAAGTAATCTAACTCAATCTAGCGTAACACGAAGAGTATTGCTGGCCTCCACAGGGTCAAGCAGAGCATATCAGAGGAGAGCAGAGCACAGAGAACCTTAGGATCGCAGTGTATAGCATAAAAGTCGAAGCTACCCAAACCATACCTTAGCTAATATAACACAACGGAACGCATCGTACAACGATCACAGTTGCTGGCCGACCCAGAGTCGAGCAGAGTATCGTGGAAAAATGTGGAGCGTGAAAATCCACCGAATTGCAGTATATTGCACAAAAGTCAAAGCTGCCCTAGCCTAATCTAACCAAACATAGCATAACCATACGTAACCTATCTCCACCTAACTGCCCTACACCACTCTCGCTGACCTCTCCAATGCCAAGCAGAATATACTAGAGCACAGTAGATCACGGAAAACCGCGGCGTTCCTGTGTAAATTGCAAAGTTGGGACAACCTAACCTAACCTGACCTAAGCTAACCCACCCAAAGGTACCCCAACTCAGCACAAGGTGCCGAGACAACTATTGCTGCCTTTCCGGGAACCAAGCTGAACATATCTGATCACAGCAGAGCTCAGAAGTCCACCGAGCAGCAGTGTATATCACAAAAGTCATAACTATCCTAGCCTAACCTAGCCATACATAACATAACCGAACGTAACATCACGCGACCTAACGCGCCTAGGCCAATATTGCTGAGATCCACAGAGCCAACCAGAATATGCCAGAGCACAGCAGAACGCAGAAATCCGCCAAATTCAGTGTAAAGCGCAAAAGTGAAAGATACCCTAACCTAACCTGCAGTAACCTAATCTAACCGAACGTAACGCTCCACAAGCTAACGTGCCGCAAACACTATTGTTGGCGTCCGCCGAGACAAGCAGAATATTATAGGGCGGAGTGGAGCCTAGAAGTCCATAGAACATCAGTTTTGAGCACAAAAGTGATAGCTAACTAGCCTAACCCCGACAAACCTAACACAACTAAACGTAATCAGGCTCAACCTAACGTGCCGAGACCACTCCTGATAGCCACCCTGGAGTCGAGCGAAGTATAGTAGACCGCTATTGATGCCCTCCCAAGGGCCAAGCGGGACGCACTAAAGCACAGTAGAGCGCAGAAATCTGTAGAATTGCAGTGCACAGCCCAAAAGCTGAAGATATCATTACCAAACATAGCCTAAGCCAACCTAACCGAACGTAACCTGGCAAAACATAACGTACCGAGAACAATGTTGCTGGTCAGCCCAGTGCCAAGCTGAAGACACTAGAGCACAGTAGGGCGCAGAAATACGGCAAATAGCAGACTATAGCACTAAAGTCAAAGCTATCATCTCCTAGCCCAACCAAGAGTGACGTAAACAAGCGTAACCTATTTCAACCCAACGTGCGGCGACCACTATACACGGCGTACCCAGAGACAAGCAGAGTGTGATAGCGCACAGTAGATCGCAGAAGTCCACAGAATCGCAGTGCATAGCGGAGAAGTCAAAGACGTCCAAACATACCCTATGCTAACGTAAGCTAGCCATACGTTATCTAGCTCAACCTAGCATGCCGCGGCCAACAATTCTGTCCGCCCCAGGGCTATGCAGAACATATTAGGCGAGAGTAGGGCGCAGAAATCCGTAAAATCGTGGTGTATAGCGGAAAAGTCGAAGCTCTCCAAACCTCACCCGTGATAACGTAAACAAACCAAACGTAATCTAGCTCAGCCTAACGTCTCGCGGCCACGCTTTCTCGCATCGGCAGAGCAAATCAGAGCATATTAGATAACAGTATCGCGGAGAAGTCCCCCTAATGCGAGTATATAGCACAAAAGTCAAAGCTATCGCAACTAAACGAAGCCAAACCAAGCTTAACCAAGCGTAGCACGACAAAGCCTAAAGTGCCGCGTCCGCTACTAATGGCCTCCGCAGATGCGGGCAGAGCATAGTAGAGTAACGAAGAGCGCTGAAATCCTCCGAATAGCAGTGTATATCACAAACATATACGTTACTCTATCCTATCCTTACCAAACGTATCATAACCAAACGTAACCTAACAAAACTTAACTTGCCTAGACCATTACTGCTGGCCTCTCCATTGCCAAGCAGAACCTATAAGAGGAGAGTGAAGCGCTGAAATCAATAGGGTGGAAGTGAATAACAGAAACGTCGAAGCTACCCAAACCTAATCAATGCTAACATAACCTGACCAAACGTAACGTAGCTAAACCTAACGGGCCACGCCCACAACTTCTGGCCTCCCCAGAGCAAGCAGGGCATATTAAAGCAAAACCGATGGCAGGAATCCACCGAATAGCATTGCATAGAACGAACGTCAGAGCTGTCCTATCCTAACCTAA
>NW_016926668.1:0-913 GCF_001483705.2 Eufriesea mexicana
TATCACGAAAGTCGTAGTTGTTAAAAGCTAACCCTAGGTAGCATAGCCTAACCAAACGATGGCAAACTCAACCGAACGTGCCGAGACCACTATTGCTGGCCTCCTCAGAGGCCAGCAGAGCATTCTAGAGCAATGAAGTGCGCCGTAATCCACCGAAGTGCAATTAATGGCACAAAAGTCAAAGCTACCCTGGCCCAACCTAACCAAACGTATCACAACCAAACGTAGCATAACTCAACATAACGTGACGAGACCATTATTGCTGGCTATCTCAGAGACAATCAGTGCAAATTAGAGCGCAGTAGAGCGCAGAAGCCCACCAAATAGCAGTGTAGAGCGCAAAAGTCAAACATGTCCCGACGACACACTACCGAACCTAACTTAACCGAACGTTTCACAACCCAAATTAACGTGCCGCGACCACAGCTGATGGCGCACGCAGAGACAAGCAGATTACGGTTGAGCGGAGCAGAGTGCAGAAGTCCAAAGGAAAGCAGTGCTGAACACAGTAGTCTATGGTATTCTAACCCTACACAACCTAACCCAATATGATGGAACGCAATGTTCCTGAACATAACATGTCGCGTCCAGTATTCCTGGCCTCAACAGAGCCAAGTAGATCATAGCAGAGGATAGTAGAGCGCTGAAATCCATAGAATCGCAGTGTATATACGATGTGTCGGAGCTATCCAAACCTAGCCACAGCTAATGTAACCCAGCCAAACGTAGCCTATCTGAACCTAATATGGAGAGACAAATATTGCTGGCCTTCCCAGAGCCAAGAAGAACATATTAGAGCACAGTAAATACTGGAAATCCACCGAATAGCAGTGTATAGCGCAGAAGTCGAAGCAATCCTGTATTAACGTAGCCAAACGTAGCATAACCAAATGTAACCAAACAGATCCTGCCG
>NW_016926668.1:1593-11296 GCF_001483705.2 Eufriesea mexicana
TCCGGATGGCTCTGCGGAGGCCAGTAATAGTGGTCTCGGCACGTTAGGTTGGGATTAGTTACGTTCGGTTGTGTCATGTTTGGTTAGGTTAGGATAGGGTAGCTTTGACTTCTGCACTGTACCCCGCTTTTCCTTGGATTTATGCGCTCTCCATTCCTCCAATATGTTCTGCTTCGTTATGAGGCGGCCAGCAATAGTAGTCTGGGCACCTTATGCTAAGTTAGGATACGTTCGGTTGTGTTAGGTTAGGGCAGGGTAGGATAGGATATCCTCCACAATTGTGCTATGCACTGGAATACGGTGTATTAGTGCGCTCTACTCTGCTCCATCATTTTCTGCTTGGCTCTTGGGAGGCGAGCAATAATTCTATCCGCTTGTTAGGTTTAGTTAAGCTACGTTCGGTTATGTCAAGTTTGGTCACATTAGGATAGGGTGGTTTCGACTTCTACGCTATACATTGCTAGTTGGCCGATACCCGCGATCTGCCTTGCCCTGCTAGACTCTGCTTGCTCCTGGGGTGGCCGTCAATAGTGGTCGTGGCAAGTTTGAATGTGCTAAGTTACGTTTGGTTTGGTTAGGGTGGGATATGCTTGGTTAGGATGCCTTTCACAATTGTGCAGTACACTGCGCTTCTGTGGATTTCTGCGCTCTACCGTGCTCTGATTTACCCTGCTTGGCTATGGGAGGACAGCGATATAGGTCGCCTCTCGTCAGGTTCATTCGTTCTAGGTTTGGCTAGGTCAGGTTATGTCCGGTTAGGGCAGAATGTCTATGATGTTTGTGCTATACATGGCTATTTGGCCGATTCCTTCACTCTACTTGGCTCTACTACACTCTGTTCGACTCTGGAAGGGGGGGGGGGGCAGAAACAGTGGTCGTGACACGATAGATTGTGTTATGTTGCGTTCGGTAATAACACGATCGGTTCGGTTAGGATAGGATAGCTTTGACTTTTGAGCTATACACAGATATTCGGTGCATTCCGTCGCTCTGCATTTCTGACCTATACTCTGTTCGACTATTGGCGGGCCAGTAATAGTGGTCTCCGCACGTTAAGATATGTTTGGCAACGTTTGGATAGGTTACGTTAGCTTCGGTTAGTTTGGATATCTTTGCCTTTCGTGGTATAAACTGTTGCTCGGTGGATTTCTGCGCACCACTGTTCTCTGATGTATTCTGCTCGTCTCCCGGGAGGCCAGCAATAGGGGGCTAGGAAGGTCTGTTTCGGATATATGACGGTTGGTTATGTTGGGTTTGGTTAGGTCAGGGTACGTCAGCGTTGACTCTCATGCTACACACAGCTATACGGTGGACTTATGCGCTCTTCTGCGTTCTAGTATATTCTGGTTGAATCTGGGGAGATCAGCAGAAGCGGTCGTGGCGCGATATGTTGCGGTAAGCTACGTTTGGCTATGCTACGTTTGGATATGTAGGAGAGGTTAGCATTGACTTTTGCGCTATAGACTGCTATTCGGTGGAATTCTGCGCTCTATTGTGATCTAATATTCTTTGCCTAGCTCTGGGGATGCCAGAAATTATGTACGCGGCACGTTAGGTTTATTTAGGTATAGGTATGTATATGTTGCATTTGGTTAGGTTAGTATGGGATATATTTGACTTTTTCCCTATACACTGCTATTCGGCGGATATATGCGCCCTTCGTTGCTCTACTACACCCTGCTCGACTCAGGGGAGGCCAGCAATAGCGGAGGCGGCAGGGTAGGTTATGTTTGGTTACGCTTGCTAAGGTTAGGTTTGGTTAGGTTTGGTCAGGATCGCTTTGACTTTTGTACTATAATGTGATCTAATTTTCTCTGCGTTGCTCTGGGGCGGCCAGAAATACTGGTCTCGGCACGATAGGGTGAGTTTGTTTACGCTAGGTTGCGTGACGTTTGGTCAGGTTATGACAGGTTAGCTTTGGCTTTTGTGCTATACACTGCTATACGGGCAATTTCTACGACCTACTGTGCTCTGATACGCATTGTTTGGCTCTGTGGAGGCCAGCAACGGTGGCCTCGGCTCGTTAGGTCGAGTTAGGTTACGCATGGCATGGCCAGGTTCGGATAAGTGTGGCTAGTGTAGCTTCGACCCTTGTGCTATACGCTGCTATTCGGTATATATCTGTGCACTGCATTGTAGTACTGAAATCTGCCCGTCTCTGGGGAGGCCAGCAATAACGGTCGTGCCAGGCACGGTTCAGTTATGATACGCTTGGTTAGGTTAGGTTAGGTAAAATTTAGTTAGGATGGCTATAGCCTTTGTGCTATGCACTGCGATATGGGCGATATCTGAGCTCTGCATTGCTCTACTACCCTCTCCTTGTCTCTGGGGTGGCCAGCAATAGTGGCCGTGGAACGTTCCTTTGAGTTATGTTACGTTTGGCGTGGTTAGTGATGGTTTAGTTTGATCTTGATGGCTTTGACATTTGTTCAGTACACTGCAATCCGGTAAACTTCTGTGATCTACTGTGCTCCAGTATATTCTGCTTGGCTATGTTGTGGCCGGCGGTAGTGCTCTCGGCACTTCAGGCTGAGCTAGGTTCATTTGCTTATGTTACGATTGGAGTGGTTAGGATAGTGCAGCAGAGACTTTTGTGTTATACACTGCCCTTCGGTGGCTTTCTGCGCTCTACAATGATCTACTGTGCTCTGCTCGAATGTCGGGAGGCCAGCAATAGTGGCCGCGGCACGTAATGTTGAGTTAGGCTACGTTCGGTTAAGTTAGGTTCGCACATGTTAGGTCAGGATATCTTTGGTTTTGAGCACTACACAGTAATGTGACGGATTTATGTAGTCCTGTGTGCTATGGTATATTCCACTTAGCTCTGTGGATGTCGGCATTAGTGATCGCGGCACGTCAGGTTGTGTTATGTTACGATTTGGTTAAGTTAGGTTGGGATATGTTTGGTCAGGTTATCATTGAATCTTGTGGTACACATTGCTCTTCGGTGGATTTCTACGGCCCATATTGCTCTTCTGTACTCTGCTCGTCCCTGGGGTGACCAGTGGTATTGGTCTCGTCACGTTAGGCTGTGTTATAGCTACGTTTGGTTAGGTTATGTTAGCTCAGACTTGGCTCTATAACTCCGACTTTTGTGGTGTATACAGCTATTCAGTGAGCTCCTGCGCTCTCTTACGATCTAATAACCCCTGATTTGTCCTGCGTATGCCAGAAATTGTGACCGCAGCTCGTTATGTTGGGCAGGTTACGTTTGGTTTGGTTAGGTTTCTTTGGTCTAGGTTAGGTTGTCTTTGTCTTTCGCACCATACGCTGCCATTCTATGGACCTCTGCGCTCTTCCCTCCACTTATATCCCCTGCTCGGCGCCGTAGAGGGCAGCAATAGATGCATCGGCACGTTAGGATTGGTTGGGATACGTTAGGTTACGTCACGCTTGGTTACGTACGGTTAGGAGAGTTTATGTCAGGATTTCCTCTGCCTTTGCGCTACACGCTGACATGTGGTGGATTGCTGTGCTCTACTGCGCTCTCGTATACTCTCCTTGGCTCTGGCGAGACAAGAATTTGTGGCCTCGGCGCGTTAGGTTGGGTTAAGCTACGTTCAGTTATGTTACGTTGGGATATGTTAGGGTAGGGTAGCTTCAACCACTGTGCTGTTCACTACCATTCTATGAACTTCTGCGCTCTACTCCGCCGTGATATGCTTTGCTTCGCGCTGAAGAGCGAAGCGAATGTGGTCTCGGCAGGTTAGTCTGAGTTAGGCTGCTTTCGGTTATGTTAGTACAGGATAGCTTTGACTTTTGCGCTATACACCGCTATTCAGTGGATTTCTACCATCTACACTGCTCTACTGCACTTTGCTCGACTCGCTGGATGCCAGTAATTTTGGTCTCAGCACGCTAGGTCTAGTTAGGCTACGTTCGGTCAAATTATATTCGTTTGCGTAGGTTCGGTTTGCTCTGACTTTCGCGGTATAAACTCTTGTTCGGTGGTCTTCTGCGCTATACTGTGCTCTAATATGTTCTGCTAGGCTATGTGGAGGTAAGCAATGGAGGCCTTTGCTCATTAAGTTTAGATATTGTACGTTTGGCTATGTTAGGTTAGATCAGGATAGGCTATAATATCTTTGACCTCTGTGCTGTACACTGCTATACGGTGGCCTCTAGGCTCTACGTTGTTCTACAATGATCTGCTCAACTATGTGGAGACAAGCAATAATTTTCTCAGCCCGTTAGTTTGAGTTAGGTTTCGTTTGGTTGCGTTAGGTAAGCTTTGGATAGGTCTGGATAGATGTCACTTTCCTAGTATACACTGATATTATGTGGATATTTACGCTCTACTGTGGTGTGGTATGTACGGCTTGGCCTTGGCGAGGCCAGCAATACTGTCGCGGCATGATAGGTTGTGATAGATTACGTTTGGCTAGGTTGGGCTGTGATGCGTTAGTTTGGGGTAGATATGACTTACGTGTTCAACACTGATATTCTATGCACCTGTGTGCTCTATTGTGATCTACCATATTCTGCTTGTCTCTGAGGAAGCCTGCAATAGTGGTCGCGGCACGTTAGGTTTAGTTATTCTAAGTCTGGTTTGGTTAGGTTAGGCCAGGTTAGGTCAGCTTATCTTTGGCTTTTGCGATATACATAGCTATTTGGTGGCTCTCTGCGCTCTACTGTGCTCTACTATTCTCTGCCCGAATCTGTGGGGCCAGCAATACTTACCATCTCGCGATTGGTTGTGTTAGGCTACGTTTGGTAATGCTACGGGTGGATAGGTTAGGTTAGGATAACTTTGACCTTTGTGCTATACACCTCTATGCGGTCGATAACTTCGCTCTGCATTGCTGTACTAGCATCTGCTTGACCCTGGGGAGTTCAGCAATAGCGGTCGTGGCACGTTTGGTTGAGTTAGGTTACGTTTGGCCAGAATGGCTTTGACTTTTGTGCAACACTCTGCTATTAGGTGTATTTCTGCTCTATACATTGTTCTACTATGCCCTTCTCGGCTCTCGTATGGCCAGCAATAGTGGTCGCGGCACGTTAAGGTAATTTATATTGCATTTCGTTAGGTTAGGTTATATTTGACTCTTGTGCCATACACTGCTACTATAACGACTTCTGCGCTTTCGGGCGAGCTATCGCACACTGCTTGTCTCTGTAGACGCCAGGAATAGAGCTCTCGTCACGTTGGGTTGAGCGGTGTTGTGTTTGGTTTGATTTCGTTTGGTTAAGCTTGGTTGCCATAGCTTTGACTTTTGTGCTATACACTGCTATTCGGACGATTTCAACGTTCTGCATAGCTCTTGTGAGGCCAGCAATAGCGGGCGTGATGCGTCAGCTTGGGCTACGTTACGTCTACTTATGTTACGTTTGGACCGGTTAGGATAGGATAGCTACGCCTTTGCGCTATACACTGCGATTCGGTTGACTCCTGAGCTCTACATTGCTCTAGTATACACCGCTCGACTCTGCGGAGGCCAGCAATAGTGGCCGTGTCACGAAAGGTGGAGATATATTACGTTTGGTCTGGTTAGGCAAGCTTAGAGTAGGGGAGGATAGCTTTGACTCTTGTGCTGTATACTGCCATTCGGTGTATTTCTGCGGTCTACTGTGCTCTAATGTTCTGTCCTCGACACTGGGAAGGCCTGTCATTGCGGTCCCGGCATGTCAGTTTGATATAGGCTAAGTTTGGTTATGTTAAGTTTCATTACGGTAGGGGAGGATAGCATTGACTTTTGTGCTATGTACTGCTTTTCTATTACTACCTAAACTCCTAATATGCTCTGCTTGGCTCTGGGTGAGCGCGTAACTGTGGGCTCGGCACGTTAGGTTGAATTAGATTACGTTCAGTTATGCTGCGCTTGGTTTGGTTAGGAAGGCACAGATCTGGCTTGTGTTTTATACACAGATATGCGGTGGATTTCTGCGCTCTGCTGCGCTAAAATATGCTCTGATTGGCTCTGGGATGCCAGCAACAGTGGCCTCAGCATGTTAGGTTACGACATGTTACATTTGGTTTTATTACGTTTGCATAGGTTAGGAAAGTATCGCACCGACTTCTGCGATATACACTGGAATTCGCTGGATTTCTGCGATCTACTCTGCCCTAGTGTGTTCCGCTTGACTCTCGGGAGGCCAGTAATGGTGGTCTCCCCATGATAGGATGTGGTAGGCAACGTTTGGTTAGGTTACGTTAGCCATGGATTGGCTTGCGTACCTTCGACTTTTCTGCTATGCACTGCGATTCCAATGGCTTCTGCTCTATACTCTGCTCTAATTTGTTGCGCTTGTCTCTGGGGTGGCCAGCAACAGTGGACGCGTCACGTTTGGGTGAGCTATATTACGTTCTTTTACGTAACGATTGGTTAGGGTTGGAGAGGGTAGCATTGTCTTTTGCGCAATATACTGCTCTTCGGTGGGCTTCTGCGCTCTGCAGTGCTCCAATATGCTCTGCTCGGCTCTGGGGATGCAATCCATTATAGGCTCGGCACGTTGGTTTGCGTTATGTCACGTTCGTTTACGTTACGATTATTTAAGTTAGGAGGGGCTGGCTTTGACTCTTGCGCTATACACTGCTATACGTCGGATTCCTGCACTCCACTGCGCTCTGGTGTGTTCAACTTGTCACTAGGTGTGCCAGTATTAGTGGTATCGACACGTTACTTTGGGTTAGGCTATGTCTGGGTTGGTTACGTTTGGTCAGGTTAGGTTAGGATAACTGTGACTTGTGTGATTTACACGGCAATGTGACGTATTCCTGCGCTCTTCTCTGCTCCAGTATATTATGGTTGGCACTGTGAAAGTCAGCAATAGTGTTCTAGGCACTTCAGTTTCGGTTAGGTTACGTTTGGATGTGTTACGTTTGGCTGTCTTAGGCTAGGATTGCTTTGACATTTGAGCTATAAACATCTGTTCGGTGGATTTCTGAGCGCTACTGTGATCTAATGTGCTCTGCTTTCCCCTGGGGAGGCCAGAAATGGTGGCCACGGCGCGTCGGGTCCAGTTAGGTTGCGTTTGGTTAGGTTACGTTTGTTTCGGATAGGTTAGGATATCATTGACTTCTGTCATGTACACTCTAATGCGGTGGATTTCTGCGCTCTACTGTGCTCTAGCATGATCCGCTTGGCTCTAGGGAAGCCTGTAATGGTGGTACCGGAAGCATTATGTTGAGGTAGGATACGTTTGGTTGCGTTATGTTAGCTCCAGTTAGGTTTGGATAGCTTCGACTTTTCTGCTGTATATTGCAATTCTATGGATTTCTGCGACCTGCTCACCTGTGATATGCTATGTTTGACGGTGTAGGGGCCAGCAATACTGGTCGCAGCACGTTAGCTTGAGTTAAGTTACGTATGGTTAGGTCAGGTTAGGATAGCCCCGGCTGCCGCTGCGCGCCCATTCATCCAGGAAGGGAAGCACAGGCCCGAACGTCCAGTACCGCCGGCTGCACGTCTTCCTCAGACGAGCTTGTCAGGCTGTCATCACGGGCTGTCGGAATATTCGCCCCAACTAAACGGTCCCTACTTCAGAAGCACCGTCGCCGCCCCGGTGGAGGTACCCGTAGGTACGGTCCTCCCCCATCCAAACAGAACCTGATCCAACCTAGCCTAACCTAACGTAGCTTAACTCGACGTAACGTGCAGCGACCACTATTGCTGGCCTACACAGGGCCAAGCAGGACATAGTAGAGAAGGATAGAGCGCAGAAATGCACCGAAGGTCATTGTATGGCACGATGGTCAGAGCTACCATATCCGAAATAATCGTAGCCTCTCCCTATCATACGTAACCTGACACAACTTAATGTAAGTAGACCTACATTTCTGGCCTCCGCTGGGCCAAGAAGAACATACTGGAGCGCAGTAGAGCGCAGAAATCCACTGTATTTCAGTGTAAATCGCAAGAGTCGAAGCTACCCTATCCTAACCTGACCAAACGAAACATACACGACCGTAACCGAACACAACCTAACGTGCCGAGAACACTACTGCTGTACTCCTCAGAGCCATGTAGAGCATACTAGAGTGCAGTAGAGCCCGGAAATCAATAGAAGAGCAATGTGCAGCACAGAAGGCGCAGAAATCCTAACCTAACCCAACAAAACTTATCCAAACCAAACGCAATCATGCATTGCCTAAAGTGACGCTAACAGTATTGTTGAAATCCCCCGAGCCACGCCGAAAATGTTAGAGGTGAGCAGAGCCTAGGAGTCCATTGGACGTCAGTATACAGCACAAAAGTCAATGTTACCCTAACCAAACCAAACGTAACATAACTCAACCTAACGTGCCGAGACCATTGTTGCTGGCGTCCACACAGACATGCAGAATATGGTAGAGTACAGTGAAGGGCAGAAATCCATACAATAGCAGTTTGTAGCGCAAAAGTCTATGCCACCACACCCAAACCGGCCATAGCCTGACATAGTCAAACACAACGTAGCACAATCTAACTTGCCGCGACTGCCATTGGTGGCGTCCCAAGCGACATGCTTCATACGACAGAGAAAGGTTGAGCGTTGTAGTCCATCGAATAGGAGTGTATAGCACAAAGGTCATGTCTATCCTCACCAAACCCATCCTAACCTAACGCGACCGAACGTAACCTAACACAATATAACATGCCGCGACCACAATTTCTGGACTGCAGGGCGCCCAGCGGAACATATTAGAGTAGAGCGGATCGCAGAAATCCATAGAATAGCAGTATGTAGCAGGAAAGCCAAAGCTAACATAGCCTAAGCTAAACTAACCTAAACTTGCCGAAAGCAACATAGCTCAACGTAACTTGTCGCGACCACTGCTGCTGACGTCCACAATGACATGCAGAACATGTTATAGGAGAGTAGATCGGCGATATCCATAGGTACGTAATGCATGGTAGAAGAGTCGAATCTATCCTAACGTAATCCATGCTCACCTACTAAAACCAAACGTAACTTATCTCTACCTAACGTGCCGGGACCACAATGGCTGGCCTCCCAGAGCCAGGCAGAATATACTAGAGCACAGTAGAGCGCAGAAGTACACCGAATAGTAGTGTATGGCACAAAAGACAAAGCTATCCTATCCTAACCAAACCAACCGTAGCATTATCAAACGTAACTGATCACAATCCAACGTGCCGCGACCACTATTGCTGGCCTCCGCAGAGACAAGCAAAATATAATATAGCACAGTACAGCGCAGGAAGACGCCGCACTGCAATTTACAGTACAAGATTCGAAGATATCTAAACAGTACCTGTCCTAACCTAACATAGCCAAACGTACCATATCTCAATGTGACGAGCCGAGACCATCCTATCTGGCCTCCCCAGTGCCAGATGGAGCATACTAGGGCACAGTAGAGCACAAACATCCACCGAACAGCAGTGTATAGCACAAAAGTCAAATATATTCCATCCTAACCTAACCAAACGTGGCAAAACCAGACGTAACTGAACGCAACACAAAGTGCCACGTCAACTATTGCTGGCCTCTCGGGATGCGACCACAGTGCAGTAGATCACTCTAGAGCGCAAAAATCCACTGAAGAGCAGGATGCAGCGGAATTGTCTGTACTAGCATATCCTAACTAAACCAAACGTGAAATAACTTAACGCAAGTTTACTGAGACTATCGCGCCGAGACCACCATTGCTGACCTCCACAGAGCCAGGCAGAATGTACTACATCACAGTAGAGGGCAGTAATCCGCCGCAATGCAGTGTGCAGCGCAAAAGTCGTAGCTATCCGAACCTAACCCAGAC
>NW_016926668.1:11676-14044 GCF_001483705.2 Eufriesea mexicana
CATATTCCCCTAACCTAAGCTAACCAAACCTGAAGAAACGTAAGCTGACACATCCTTTCGTGCCAAAAACGCTATTGCAGGCCTCCCAGAGTCGAGCAGAGTATAGCAGACATATGTAGAGCAAAGGGATCCACCGAACAACAGTGTTCAGCCCATAAGTAGCAGCTACCCAGTCCCAAACTCTCCAAACGTAATATAATCAAACGTATCCTGACATAACTGAACGCGCCGAGGCCACTATTGCTGGAAACCCCAGCGCCAAGCAGAATATACTAGAGCTCAGTAGAACGCACAGAGCCACAAAATATCAGCGTATAGCATAATAGACAAATATGTCCTAACCTAACCTGACCACACCTAACCTAACCGAACAAAACCTACCAAAACCTATCGTGCCTAGACCACTGTTTCAGACTTCCACAGAGCCAACTAGAATATACCAGACTACAGTAGATTGCAGAAATCCGCCGCAACGCTGTTTAAAGCACAAAGTCAAAATATCCTAACCCAAACTCACCTAACCTAACCCAACCAAACGTAGCCTAACTGAACATAACGTGCTGATGCCTCCAATGCGGTCCCACCCAGAGACAAGCTGAACACGTTAGAGCACAGTATAGTGCAGATATCAGCTTAACGGCAGTGTATAGCGCAAGAGTCAAAGCTGGTCCCTCCCAACATAACAAATCGTAACGTAAGCAATTGGAACCTAGCAGAATCTAACTGGTTGCGACCACTATCTCTGGACGCCCCAGGGTCAAGCAGAATATAACAGAGCACAGTAGAGCTCACAAGTCCACAGAATAACTGTGTATACCTCGGAAGCCAATACTATCCTAACATAACACAAACAAACATAGCCTGGCAAAGCGTAGCCTAACCCAACCTAACGCGCCGAGACCACTACTTCTGGCCGCCGCAGAGCCAAGCATAATATACTAGAAAGCATTAGAACGTAGAAATCGACAGTGTTGCAGTGAATAGCGAAAAAGTCAAAGATATCCTGACTAAACCTAATCTGGCCTAGCCTTACCATACGTAGCACAACTTAAGCTAACGCGCCGCGACCACTACTGCTGGCGTCCCCAGAGGCAAGCAGACCATATTACAGGATAATACGGCACAGAGACCATTAGAATCACAGTATACACCTGAGAAGTCGAAGCCATCCAAACATAACCTAAGCTAACATATCATAACCGAACGTAACATATCGCTACCAAAACGCGCTGCGGCCACAGTTTCTGGCCTCCCCTAGAGCAAAGCAGACCACATTTGATCACAGTAGAGAGCAAAAATGCACTGAATAGGAGCGTATAGCTCAAAGGTCAAAGCTGTACTGGTCTAACCTAACCGAACGAAACCTAAACTAGCCTAACCTAGGCCAACCTAACCAAACAGAACGTAACCGAAAGTAGCCTAACCCAACTTAGCGTGCCTAGACCCCTATTGCTGACCACCGCATAGCCAAACAGAATATACTAGAGCACGGTAGAGAGCAGAAATCCGCCGCATTGTAGTGTAAGGCACAAAAGTCAATGTTATCCTTACCTAACCAGTACTAACCTAACCTAACCTAACGAAACGTAGCCTAACACAACGTGGCGTGACGATACCACCGTTGTTGTCTTTCCCAGAGTCAAACTGAGCACAATTGAGCGCAGCAGAGTACAGAAATCCGCAGAACGGCAGGGCATAGCACAAAAGTTAATGGAATCCACACGTAACCTAATTAATCATTACATACGCAAACTTACGGTATCTTATCCAGACGTGCAGCGGCCACTACTGCTGGACTCCCAAGCGTCGAGTATAGTATAGTAGAGCTGCGTGGAGCACAGGTATCCACCGAATTGCAATCTATGCCGGGAAAGTCAAAGCTATCCAAACCTAACCCAAACGAACGTAATGTAACCAAGCTTATTCTAACTAAACCTTACGTGCCGAGGCCACAATTGCTGGCCTCCCCAGAGCCAAGCAGGGCATATTACAGCACAGAAGATGGCAGATATGCAACGAACAGCAGTGCATAGCACAAGAGTCAAATCCATCATAGCGAAACCTGACACAACCGAGCACAAACAAACGTCAACTAGCTAAACCTACCGTGTCACGACCACTATATCTGTCCACCTCACTGCCGATCAGAGTATGACAGAACGATGCAGAGCGCAGAAATAAACGAAATAGCTGTGCATGGACACAAGTCATTGTTATCCTCTCCAAACCCAACCAAACGAAACATATCCAGACGCAGCCAAATTCAAGCTAACATGCCTGGACCACTGCTGCTGGCCTCCGTATTGCCGAGCAGGACGTATTAAGGGAGAGTACAGCGCAGAAGTCCAAATAATGGCAATGCATACCA
>NW_016926668.1:14180-14420 GCF_001483705.2 Eufriesea mexicana
GTAGGAATCGACCGCATCGCACTGAAGAGCATAAAAGTGTATGATATCCGGACCAAATCTATGTTAACCTAACCTAGACAAACGTAACGAAACTCAGACTGACGTGCCGCGGACGGTATTGCTGGTCTCCACAAAGTCAAGCACAGCATGCCACAGGAGAGTAGAGCTCAGAAGTCCGCAGAATCGCAGTGTATAGCAGAGAAGTCGAAGCCATCCAAGCATAACCAGAACTGACATGCA
>NW_016926668.1:14482-19773 GCF_001483705.2 Eufriesea mexicana
CAAACAGAACACACTGGAGCACAGTAAAGCGCAAAAATCCATAGCATTGCAGTGTACAGCACAGAAACCGAAGACATCCTTACCTGGCTCAAACAAAGATAACGTAACCAAAAGCAACATAGCTCTACAAGCGCGCCGCGGCCACTACTTCTGGCCTGGCCAGAACGAAGCAGAGCACATCATATCACAGTAGCGCAGAAATCCACCGAATAGCAGTGTATAGCGCAAGACACATTGCCGTCATAACCTAACCTAACAAAACACAACCTAACGTAACCTAACTATATCTAACCGACCTACACCTCTATTGCTGACCTCCCCAGAGCCAAGCAGAATAGACTAAGAGCACAGTAGAGGACAGAAATCCGCGACGTTGCTGTGTAAAGCACAAAGGGGAAAGATATCCTACCCTAACCAGACCTAACCTAACCCAACCAAACGTAGCATAACCTAATATAACTTTCCGAGACCGCTATTGTTGCCATTCCCGTAGCCAAGCTGAGCATATGAGATCAGACTTGAGCGCTGAAATCCACCGAATATCAGTGTATAGCACAAAGGGCAGCTACCGCCTACTTACCTAACCAAACGTAACATACACTAACGTAGCCTAACTCAATCAAACGTGCGGCGAACACTATTGCTGCCCTCCACAGTGTCGAGCAGAGTATGGTAGAGCACAGTACAGCGCATAAATCCACAGAATAACAGTCTATACCAAGAAAAACAAAGTTATCCGTACCAGACACAGAAAAACATAATCTAACCAAACGCAACCTAATTATACCTATCGTGAAGAGACCACTATTTCTGGTCCCCCAGAGCCAAGCACAGCATATCATAGTACAGCACAGCTCAGAAAGCCACCGGATAGCAGTGTATGGCACAAAACATAAAGCTATCCCCTCCTAGCCTCTTCAATTGTATCATACCCAATCGCAGCCTAACTGAACATAACGTGTAGCAACCGCAATTACTGGCTTCCTCAGAAACCAGCAGCATACATTAGAGTACAGAAATGCTCAGAAATCCACCGAACAGCAGTGCTTAGCACAAAAGTCATGGTTATCCTATCCTAACGTAACCGAACGTCACCTAACCAAATGAAACGTAACTCAGCCTAACGCGTCGAAACCACTATTGCTGGTCCCACAGCGAAGCAGAATACACACAGTGGAGAGCAGATATCCACCGAATATCGGTGCATAGCACAATAGATAAATCCATTCTGGCCTAAACGTGCCAAGCGTATCTTAACCAAGCGTACCTAACTCAACCTAACGTGCCAACACCGCAGCTGCTAACATCCCAAGAGCGAAGGAGCATGTACTAGAGCATACTAGTGTGCCGAAATCCGCCTTATTGCAGTGTTAAGCACAAAAGTCTTAGATATCCTGACCTAACTTAACGTAACCTAACCTAATCTGACGTAGCCTAGCTCACCATAAAGTGCCGAGTCCAACATTGCTGCCATTTCCAGAGCCAAGATTGACATAGTAGAGCTCAGAATAGAGCAGAAAGCCTACGAATAGCAGTGTATAGCACAAAAGTCGAATCTGTCCCCTACTAACCTAACCTACCACAGCATAACCTAACGTGACCTAGCTCAACATGACGTGACGCGACCAGTATTGCTGGCATCCGCGGAATCAAGCAGAGCATAATAGAGCGTAGAAATCCATAGGACTGCAGTTTACCGCAGAATAGTCGGAGCTATCCAAACCAAATCCAAACAAACATAACCTACCGAAACGTAGAGTAACTGAACGTGACAAGCCGGGACCACTGCTGCTGGACGCCACAAAGCCAAGCAGAGCATATAACAGGACATTAGACCGCAGACATCCACCGAAAAACAGGGTACAGCACAAAAGTCAAAGATATCCTATCCTATCCCAACCAAACGTAACATGTCCAACCGTAACATAACTCAACCTAACGCGCCGAGACCACAATTGCTGGCCACCTCAGGGCCAAGCAGAATAAACTAGAGCACAGTAGATCGCATAAATCCACCGCATTGCAATGTATAACGCAAGAGTCAGAGATATCCTGACGAAACCTAACCTAGCGTGACGTAATACGAACTATCCTGCTGCCGCCACCATTGGTGCCGTTCCCAGAGGCGAGCAGGATGCGATAGACCACATTAGATAGCAAAAGTCCATGGGAAAGCAGTGTTGAGCACAAAGGTCAAAGTTATCCATATCTAACCCAACCTAACCTAACCAAGCGTAATCTAACTTAAGCTAACGTGCCGCGAAGGGTATGACTGGCCTCCGCAGGGTCAAGCAGAGCATAATAGGAGAGAACAGAGCGCAGAGGCATAACGCATTGCAATGTACAGCACAAAAGTCAATGGTACCCTAATCAAACAAAACGTCACCCAACGCAAACTAACGCGCGGCGGCCACAATTTCTGGCCTCCACAGAGCAAAGCGTAGCACATTAGATCACAGTAGAGTACAGAAATCCACCGAATAGCAATGCACAGCAGAAAAGTGGAAGCTACCCAAGCCTAACCTAAGCAAACGTTACACAACCGAACGTAACATTACTCGACCAAACGTGCGTAGAACGCAATTACTGACCTCCCCAGAGCCAAGCAGAATACATTAGAGCACAGTAAAGCGCAGAAATCCGCAGCATAGCAGTGTAAAGCAGAAAAGTTGAAGATATCCTAACCTAACCTTAGTATAGCTAAACCTGTCTAGCAGGCACCGCCATTTCTGGTCTGCCCAGAGAGAACTAGAAAACATTAGGGCACTGCAGATCGCAGGTATTACACGAACATCAGTGTATAGCGCGAGACAAACATACCCTGGCGGAACATAACATAACATAACCTAACCAAACGCAACATAACCAATAATGACGCGCCGCGACCACTGCTGCTGGCGCACCCGGAGGCAAGCGGAATACGATACAGCACAGTAGAGTGCAGAAGTCCATATTATTGCAGTGCTGAGCCCAGAAGTCTAGGATATCCGGACCTAGCACAACCGAACCTGACCTTACCAAATGCAGTCTGACTCAGCCTAACGTGCCGCGGCCAATATTGTTGACCTCGGCAGATCAAAGCAGAGCATATTAGAGGAGAGTAGAGGGCAGAAATTCATAGAATAGCAGTGCATAAAAGAAAAGTCAAAGCTACCTAAACCTATCCGGAGCTAACCTAACCCAACCAAAACGTAGCTCATCTCAACCTAGCGTGCTGAGACCGCTATCACTCACCACCCCATAGCCAAACGGAATATATTAGAGCACAGCAGGTAGCAGAAATCCACCGCAATGCAGTGCACAGCTCAAAAGTTAAATATATCCTAACCTAACCCAAGCAAATATAACACAACTGAACGTAACATGACCGAGTCGAACGCGCCGCGGGCACTATTTCTGACAACCCCAGAGCATAGCAGAGCACATTAGATCAGAGAAGAGCGCAGAAATCTATGGAACAGGAGTGAAAGTGTGTAGTGCAAAAGTCAAATTTGCCCTAGCCTAACATATGCAAACGTAACATAACCAAACGCAACCTAACTAAACCTAACGTGCATAGACCGCTATTGCTGACCTGCTCAGAGACAAGCAGAATGTGCTAGAGCACAGTGAAGCGAAGAATTACGTCGCAATGCATTGTATAGCAGGAAGGTCAAAGGCATCCTACCCTAACCTGATAAAGCCCAACCTAACCAAACACAGACTATCGCGACACAATGTGCCGAGGCTACAATTTCTGGCACCCCCGGAGCCAAACAGAACATATTGGAGCACAGTAGAGCGCAGAAAACCCCCGAAAAGGAGTGTACAGCACAAAAGTCGAAGCCATCCTGTACTAACGTTACCAAACGCAACATAACTCAGCCTGTCGTGACGCGACCACTGTTTCTGCATCCACGAGAGCCAAGCAGAGTGAGTCAGAGCACTGTAGAGCGTAGAAGACCATAGAATAGCTGAGTGTATCGCAAAGTTCAAGGCTATCCTGACCTAGCAGAATGTAATCGGCCTCAATTTGACGTGACGCGACCACTATTGCTGGCATCCCCGGAGCCAAGCAGAACATACTCGAGGCGTGTAGGGCGCACGAATCCATTGAACCGCAGTGCATGGCAGAAAGGTCAAAGCTATCCAAACATAACCCATGCTAACATAACCTAACGAAGCGTAACGTAACATAAACGTACGCGCCCCGGTTACGATTTCTGGCCTCCCCACAGCAGAGCAGAGCCTACCAGAGGACAACGGATCGAAAAAATCCACTGAATGGCGGTGTAGAGCGCAAAGGTTAAAGATATCCTGTCCTAACCTGACCAATCGTAGCATTAATAGACGTAACCAAACAGAAACTAACGCGCCGCGACCACCATTGCTGGCCTTCCTAGAGACAAATTGAACATACTAGAGGAGAGCAGAGCGCAGAAATCCATAAAACCGCAATGTACTGGAGTAGAGTCAAATATATCCAACCTAACCCAAGCCTACGTAACATAAACATACCTAGCCGAGCTCAGCACATCGTGCCGCGACCGCTGTTGCTGGCCTCCCCAGGACCAAGGAGATTACGTTGGAGAACAGTAGATCGCAGACATCCACAGAAAAGCCGTCCATAGTACAAAAGTCTGAGCTATCATTACCTAAACTAAGAAAACGTAACATAATCGAACCTAACCTGACTCAAACTAACGTCCATAGAGCTATGTTGCTGGCCTCCCCAGAGCCAAGCAGAATGCACTTGAGCGCAGTAGAGCGCAGAAATCCACCGAATATCTGTATATAGCGCATATGTCATAGCCATCATAACCTAACAGAGCAAAGCATAGCATAGCCAAGAGTACCTAACTGAAATCAACGTGCCTACACCCATGTTGCTAACCTCACAAGAGTGAAGGAGAATATACTAGAGCTTACTAGTTTGCCGAGATCCGCCGCATTGCGGTGTAAGGCAAAATATTCAAGGACATCATAACCTAACATTACCTATCCTAACCTAACCAAACGTAGCCAAACACAAAGTGACTCGTTCAGACCACTATTGCTGGCACCCCCAGAGTCGAGCTGGATACATTAGAGCGCAGTAGAGCGCAGGATTCCACCGAACAGCAGTGTATAGCACAAAAGTCAAAGCCACCCGAACCATACTTAACCAAACCTAACATAACAAGCCGTAATATGAATAACACCAACGAGCCGAAACGTCTAATTCTCTCCTCCGCGAAGGCAAGCAGAACATATTAGGGCACTGTAGAGCGCAGAAATATAACGAAGAGCATTTTAAGCACAAAGGTCAGAGA
>NW_016926668.1:22733-26113 GCF_001483705.2 Eufriesea mexicana
TGGGTTTCGTTATGCCTGCTATGCTATGCTTGGTTAGGTTACTCTAGGGTAGCTATGACTTTTGGGCAGTACACAGCTATTCGATCAATTTCTGCTCTCTACATTGCTCTACTACACTGTGATCGTCTATGGGGAGGCCAGCAATGTTGGTCTTGGTTCGTTCGGCTGACTTAGGCTATGCTTGGTTGCGTTACGCAGGATTGGGTTAGGTATGGGTATATTTGACTTTCGCGGTACACACTGCTGTTCGGTGGATATCTACGCTCTGCTGTGATCTGCCACAATCTGCCCGAATCTGGAGAGGACAGCAACAGTGGCCGTGGCGCAATATGTTCCGTTAAGTTCCGTTTGGTTTTATTACGTTTGGCTAGGTTAGGATAGGGCAGCTGTGACTTTTGTGCTATACAATGACATTCCGTGCATTTCTGCGCCCTACATTGTTCTGCTGTACCCTGCTCGACTACCACGATGCGAGCAACGGTGGTCGCGGCACGTATGGCTGAGTTAGGTTACGTTTGGTTAGGTCAGGTTCAGCTAGGTTTGGTAAGTGTAGCTTTGACTCTAATGCTATACACAGCTTTGCGATGAATCCCTGCCCGCCACTGTGCTCTACCCTAATCTGCTTGGCCTTGGGGAGACCAAGAATTGTGGTCGCGGCACGTTACGTTGAATTTTGTTGCGATAGGTTAGGTTATGTTAGTATTGGTTACGTTTGTATACCTTCGTCTTTTCTGTTCACTGCGTTCCTATGGATTTCTGATCCTTACTCTCTTCGAGTATGTTCTGCTTGGCTCTGTGGTGGGCAGCATTGAGTGGTTGCATCACGTTAGGTTCAGCTAGGCTACGACAGGCTAGGCTATGTTTGTCTGTGTTAGGTTTGTATATTTTTGACTTTCATGCTGTACACTGCGATCCTTTGGATTTCTTTGCCCTACTCTTCACTAATATGTTCTGCTTGCCTCCGTGGACGCCAGGAATAATGCTCGCGGCACGTGAGGTTGAGTTATGTTACGCTTTGTCAGGATATGTTTGGTTAAGTTTGGCTGAGACAGCTTTGACTTGTTTGCTGTACACTGCCATTCGGACGATTTCAGCGCTCTACATTGCTCTGCTGTACTCTGCTCAGCTCTCGTGAGGGAAGCAGTGGCGGTCGTGGCACGTAGGTTTGGATAACGTTACGTCTGCTTATGTTGCGTTTGCTAGGATAGGAAAGGATCGCTTTGTCTTCTGTGCTATACACTGTTATTGAGTGGATTCCCGCGATCTACTGAGCTCTGGAATATTCTGCTTGGCTCTGAGGAAGCCAGCAGGTGTGTTCTCGGCACGCTAGGTTGTGTTAAGTTACGGTCGGCTTGGCTAGGTTAGGATATGTTTTGTTAGGGTAGCCGTGCCTTTTGTGCTGTACATTGCTATTCGGTATATATCTGCGATCTGCATTGCCGTAATAGCATCTCCTTGTCCCTGGGGAGGACAGCATTGATGGTCGTGGCACGTCAGCTGTAGTTGGGCTACGTTCGGTTAGGTTATGTTTGTCTGTGTTAGGTTTGGATAGCTTTGAATTTGGTGGTATACACTCATATACGTAGAATTTCTACGCTCTACTGTGCTCTGGGGCATTCGGCTTGGCTATGGGATGCCAGCAGTATTTTTCTCGGCCCGTTAGCTCGAGTTAGGTTACGTTTGACTGCGTTACGTCCGTTTGTCTTAGGTTTGGGTAGATTTTACTTTCGCGCTGTACGCTTCCATTCGGTGGACTTCTCGGCTCTACTATGCTCGAGCATGATCTTCTTGCCTCTGAGGACGGCAGCAGTGTTGGTCTCGGCACGGTAGTTTGAGTTGCGTTCGGTTTTGACACGTTTGGTTTCGTTAGGGTAGGATAGCATTGACCTTTATGCTATACACTGCCGTTCGTTGGTTTTCGAAACTCAGCATTGCTCTAATATACTCTGCTTGGCTCTGGAGGGGCCAGCAACGGCAGTATCGCCACAAAATGGTGAGTAATAATACGTTTGATTGTGCTGCGTTTGGCTAGGTTAGCGTAGGGAAGCTTCGACTTTTGTACTGTACACAGCTGTCCGGCGGATTTTTGCGGCCTACATTGCACTATTATACCCTGCTCGTCCATGGGGAGGTCAGAAATAGTAGTCTCGGCACGTTAGACTTAGATAGGCTACGTTTGGTTTGGTTGTGTTAGTCTGGGCTTGGTTTGGATAGATCTGACTTTAGTGGTGTACTGTGCTTTCGGCGAATTTCTGCGCTCCACTGTGTTCCAGTATGTTCTGCTTGTCGCTGGTGTGGACAGCAATAGCGGTCTCGGCACGACAGTTTGAGATACAATGCGTCCGGTTGTGTTACGTTTGGTTAGGTTAGGATAGGGTAGCTTAGACTTTATTGCTGTGCACAACTCTTCGGTGGATTTCTGCGATCTACATTGCTCTACTATACTCTGTTCGACTCTCGGGTGGCCAGCAATGGTCGTAGGGCCACTATAGGTTGCGCTAGGTCACGTTTGATTGGGTTAGGTTGGGCTAAGTTTGAACAGGATGGCAGTGACTTTCGTGCTATGCACCGTTCTTCCGTGGATTCCTGCTCTCTGGTGTGCTCTAACATGCCGTGCATTGCTCTGCGGAGGCCAGAAATAGTGGCCACGGCACGTTAGGTTGAGTTAGGCTGCATTCGCTTAGGTTAGCTTATGTCCAGTCAAGTTAGGGTACCTTCGACCTTTGTGCTTTACACTTCAGTGCGGCGGATTTCTGCGCTCCACTGTGTCCTAGTATATTCTGCCTTGTTCTGTGGTTGTCAGCAATAGTGACCTCTATCCTCACCAAATCTATCCTAGCCTAACGCGACCGAACGTAACCTAACACAACCTGACATGCCACGACCACAGTTTTTGGCCTGCAGGGCGCCCAGCAGAACATATTAGAGGAGAGCGGAAAGCAGAAATCCATAGAATAGCAGTGTATAGCATAAATGCCAAAGCTACCATAGCCTAAGCCAAAATCACCTAATCTTACCGAAAGTAACATATCTCAACGTAACGTGCCGCAGCCGGTGCTGCTGACGCCCCTAGATGCATGCAGAACCTATTATACGAGAGTAGATCGCCGAAATCCATAGGTAAGCAGCGCATGGTAGAAAAGTCGAAGCTACCCTAACATAACCCAAACTAACCTAACAGAGCCAAAGGTAACCTATCTCTACCTAACGTGCCGAGACCACCGCTGCTGACCCCCCAGGAGCCTGGCAGAGCGTATTAGATGAGGGTCGAGCGTAGAAATCCGTAGGATAGCAATGTACGGCACAAAGGGCAAAGCTACCGTAATGTAGCACAAACTGACCAGACATAACTACACGTACCGTTGCTCATCCTAATTTGC
>NW_016926668.1:26138-27517 GCF_001483705.2 Eufriesea mexicana
CCCGGAGCCAAGGATCGCATGTTAGGGAAGAGCATAGCGCAGAAATCAATAGAATCGCAGTGTATAGCAGAAAAGTCGATGCCATTCATACCTAACCATAGCTAACGTAACATAACCGAACGTAACGTATCTCAACCTTACTTGGCGAGAACACTGTTACTGGCCTCCCCAGAGCAAAGCAGAACATACTAGAGGACAGTAGAGTGCAGAAGTCGACCACATTTCTGTGTACAGCACAAAAGTCAAAGATATCCTATCTCAACCCAAAGGAAGCTAACCTAACCGAACGAAACCTAACTCCACCTAACACGTCGCGGCCACTGCTTTTGGCCTCCCCAGTGCAAAGCATAGCATATTAGATCACAGTACAGCACAGAAATCCACCGAATAGCAGTGTACGCCACAAAAGTCAAAGCTGCGCTCTCCTAACCGAACCAAACGTGGTACAACAAAGCGTAACCTAACTACACATAACGGCCCTACACCACTATAGCTGGACACCCCAGAGTCAAGCTGAATATACTACATCACAGAAGGTCACAGTCCTCCACGGCGCTTCAGTGTATAGCACAGTAGTCGAAGATATCCTAACATAACCTGACCTAACCTAACACAAACCAACATGGCTTAACTCAGCATAACGGGCCAAGGCCTCCATTGCTGTCCTTGCCAGAGGCAGGCCAAAAATATCGGATCACAGTGGACCGCCGGAAGCCGCCTAATAGCAGTGCAGAGAACAAAAGTCATATCTATCCCCTCCTAACCTAACCAAACGTTACATATGCGAACGTAGCCTAACCTAACCTAACATGCAGCTCCCATTATTGCTGTCCTCCCCAGAGTCGAGCAGAGTGTAGTGGAGCACAGTAGGTCGCAGGAATCCGCCGAATAACAGTCTATGTTAACTTAGTCGAAGCTACCTAACCCTAACCGATTCAAACATAACCTAACGGAACGTAACCTAGCACAACCTAGCGTGCCGAGACAACGATTACTGTCTTTCCCAGAGTCAGGCTTGGCATATCAGCTCACAGTGGAGCGCCAAAGTTCGCCGAATGCCGGTGTATATCACAAAGGTCAAAGCTATGATCTCCTAACCTAACAAATCGTAACAAATCCAAACGTAACATATCTAAAGCAAAAGTGCCGAGACCACTGCTGACGGAATCCCCAGATCCAAGCAGACCTCACTAGAGCACAGTAGAGTGCATAGAGGCACCAGATAGCAGCGTGTACCACGAAAGTCAAAGCTTTGCGAACCTAACCCATACTAACGTAACCAGACCAAACGTAGAGTAAATCAGCCAAACGTGCGACGTATTTCTGGCCTTGACAGAGCGCAGCAGAGCATATTCGAACGCAGTAGTGAGCATAAATCC
>NW_016926669.1:0-5417 GCF_001483705.2 Eufriesea mexicana
TTACCAAACCAAAATCGTAACATTACTTAAACTAACGCGCCGCGGCCACCATTTCGAGCATTCACAGATCAAAGCATCGAAAGCTAGATTGCAGCAGAGGGCAGGAATCCACCGAATAGCAGTGTAGAGCACAAGAGACAAAGCTACACGTACCTAACCTATCCAAAGCGTAACACTACCAAACATCCAAAACGTAACACTACCAAACGTGATCAGACAAAACCGAACGTGCCGCTACCACTATTGCTGCACCCCCAGAGCCAAGCAGAACATATTTGAGGGGTGCAGGGAGCAGAAGTCCATATAATCGTAGTGCAGGGCGGAAAAATCAAAGATATCCGAACCTACATAGTGCAGGGCTAAAAAATCAATGATATCCGAACCTACCCCAAACGAACATAACCTAACCTAACGTGTCCAAACTAAACGTCACGAGCCGCGAAACCGCGACCACTATTTCCTTCCTCCACAGGGTCCAGCAGATTAGTGTAGAGCAAAGTGGAGAGCAGGAATCCACGGAATTCCTGCGCGTAGCACGACAGTCAAAGCTAGCCTAACCAAACTTAGCCTAACCTAACGTAACAAAACGTAACCTAACACATCCTAACGAGCCATACCACCATTGTTACGATCCCGAGGGTCGAGGAGAGTACAGTAGAGCAATCTAAGGCGCTGAAATTCAACGTGTAGCAGTGTAAAGCACAAAAGTCAATGCTATCCATACCTAACCATAACTAACATAAAATAACCAAACGTAGCCTAACTCAAGCTAACGTGCAGATACCACTATTACTGTCCCCCAGGACACAGGTCTCCCCAGGATTGTGCAGAGTGTGGTAGATGAATGTAGACTGCAGTAATCCTCCGAATATCGGTGTATACCACTAAAGTCGAAGCTACCCGATACAATCCTAAACAACCGTAGCACTGGCAAACGTAGCCTAACAAAATCTATCGTGCCACGACCGCCATTGCTGGTCTCCCCGGAGACCAGTAGAGCACAGTGGAGCAAAGTAGAGCGCCGGAATGCGCCGCATAGCAGTGTATAGTGCAAAAGTCAAAGCTACCCTCTCCTAACCTAACCAAACGTAACATAACCGTACGCAGCGTAGCACAGACTAACGTGCCGAGGCAACTACACCTGGCCTCGCCAAAGCCAAGCAGAATACACTAGAGATCGGTAGAGCACAGGAATGCATAGAATAGCAGTGTATAGCACAAATCTCAAAGACACCCTGAGCAAACTTAAACAAACGTAACCGAACGTAATCTGGCTAAACCAAATGTGCCATGACCACTATTGCTGGCCTCTCCAGAGACAAACAGATGCCAGTAGAGCAATGTAGAGAACAGAAATCCACCGAGCAGCAGTGCAGGGCACAAAACTCAAATGTACCTCCTCCTAACATTGCCAATCGTAATATAACCAAGCGAAACCTGACACAACCTAACGTGCCGCGACCATGAATGCTGGCACCCGCATAGCCAAGCAGAGCATGTTAGTTTGTAGTAGAACCGAGAAACCCATTGAATCGCAGCATATATCGGAAAAGCCTTAGCTGCCAAGGCCAACCGAAACCAACAGGACCTGACCAAACATAGCGTAGCTACACATAACGTGACGCGATCGCTATTGCTGAACTCCACACGGCCAAGCAGAATATAGTAGAGCGCAGTAGAGCGTAGGAATCCGCCGAATATCAGTGTACACCACGTAAGTCAATCCATCCGAGCCTAACCCAAACTAACATAACGTAGCCAAACGTAGCCTGCTAAACCTAAAGTGCCGAGACGACCATTTCTGGCCTCCCCATAGTCGAGCATAGTATAGCAGAGCAACGTAAGGAGCAAGAATCCACCGAATAGCAGTGTATAGCACAAAAGTGAAGGCTATCCTATCCTAACCTGTCCAAACGTAATACAATTTAGCGCGGCTTAAGTTAACATAACGTGCCGTGGCCACCATTGCTGACCTCCCCAGAGCCAAGCAGGACATATTAGATCACACAGGAGCGCAGTAATCCAGCGCAATGCAATGTAGAGTACAAAAGTCGAAGACATTCTAACCTAACCTGTCCTAAGTTAGCGTATCCGAACGTAGGCTGACAAAACATAACGTGCCGCGACCACTACTGCTGGCCTTCCCATAGCCAAGCAGAATATACTGGAGCACATTGGAGTTTAAGAATCCACCGACAGCAGTGTACAGCACAAACGTCAAAGCCATCCTAACCACTCTTAACCAAACCTAACCAAACAAAACGTAACACAACTCAACCAAGCGCGCCGCAAAAAATATTGCTGGCCTCCATAGGGCCAAGCAGTAGACATTAGTGGAGAGTACAACGCAGAGATCCATAGAATCGCAGTGTATATCAGAAAAGTGATAGCAACCAAAGCGTAACCCAAACAAGCAGGGCATAGCGAAACATACACTAACGCAAACTAACGTGCCGAGACCGCTATTGCTGACCTCACCTGGGCCAAGCTGGAGATACTAAAGCCAGTAGAGAGCAAAAGTCCACCGAATAGCATAGCACAGCACAAGAGTTGAAGCTATCCTGCCCAAACCTATCCCAACCCAGGCTCTCATGACGTAAACTGACTCAACATAACGTGCCGAGAACACTATTACTGCCCTTCCCAGAGACATGCTGAAAACATTAGAACACTGTAGAACGCAAAATGCACATAATAGCAGACTATAGCACAAAAGGCAAAGCTACACCTTCCTAACCTAACGAATCGTATCATAACCAATCGTAACGTAACTCAGCCTAACGTGCCGCAACCACTGTTGCTTTCCTCCTCAGAGGCAGGCGGAGCACACTAGTGTGGAGTAGACCTCAGAAATCCATAGCATCGCAGTGTACATCAGAAGAGTCGTTGCTACTTGAGCATAACCCAAGCCAACGGATTATAACGCAACTTAGACTAACACAACCTCGCGAGCCGAAACCGCTATTGCTGCCCCCAACCCCAGAGCCAAGCAGGACATACTAGATCACCGTAGAGCGTTGAAGTCCACCGAGCGGCAGTCTGCAGCAGAGAAGTTAAAGCTATCACAACCAAACGTAGCCTAACCCAACCTAACCGAAAGTAACCCGACTCAGCATAACGTGCTGGAGAAACTACGGCTGGCCTTTCCGGAGCCACGCTGAAAATATTGGATCACTCTCTGGCGCGGAGATCCACTTTATAGCAGACTATAGCACACAATTCAAAGCTATCCTCACCAAACCGGGTCATTCGTAACATAACCAAACGTAACCTAACTCAACCTAACGCGGCGCGACAAATATTGGTGGCCTCCACAGAGCCAAGAAGAACATAGTGGTGGAGAGAACAACGCAGAAATACATAGAATCGCAGTGTGTATCAGGAAAGCGAAAGGTAACCAAACCCAACCCAAACGAACCGAACATAAGCAAGCATAGCGTAACCGAACCTATCGTGCGGAGACCGCTATTGCTGCCTCCCCCAGGGACAGGCATGTCAGAATAGAGCACAGCAGAGCTCAAAGATCAATCGAACGGCAGTGTACAGCATAAAAGTTAATGCTACCCTGACCAAACTTAGCCTCACCCTACCTAACCGGACGTAACATGGAACAACAAAACGTGCCGAGACCACTATTATGGTCCTTCCCACATCTAAGCTGAAGTTATTAGAGCACTGTAGGGCGTAGAAATGCACCTAATAGCAGACTGCAGCACTAATGTCAGAGCTGTCCTCTCCCAACCTAACATTGCAACATAACCAAACGTAATCTAACCCTACCTAACGTGCCACGACCACTATTGCTGGCCTTAGCAGATCCAAGCTGAAAATATAAGGGCAACGTAGACCACAGGAATCCACCGAATAGCAGTGTACAGCACAAAAGTTAAAGTTATTCTGACCAAACTTGGCCTAATCCAACCTAACCGAACGTGACCTGTCTCAAACTAACGTGCCAATACCACTATTGCTGGCCTTGCGAGAGCCAAGCTGAAAACATTTGAACACTGTAGGGAGCAGAAATCCACCTAATAGCAGACTGGAGCACAGAAATTGACGCTATCCTCTCCTAACCTAACCAAACACAACATAATCAAACGCAACCTAACTCAGACTGACGAGCCGGGTCAATCACTTCCGGCCTCCCCAGCGCCAAATAGAACACATTAGTGGAGAGCAGAGCGCAGAGATCCACAGAATCGCTGTGTATGTCAGGAAAGTCAGAGCTACCAATGCATAACCCAACTCAACTGCGCATAGCCAAAGAGAGTATATACCAAACTAACGGGATGAAACCGCTATTGCTGCGCCCCAGAACCAAGCAGGACGTACTAGATCACGGCGGAGCGCAGAAAAACGCCTAATAACAGTGTACATCACAAAAGTTATACCTATCCTAACCAAGCTTAGCCCCACACAATCTAAACTGACGTGACACTGATGAACATAACGTGGCGTGACCACTATGTCTGTCCCCCCAGAGCCGAGTAGAATGTAGTAGAGAACAGTAGGTCGCCGATATCCACCGCATTCCAGTCTATATCACAAAAGTCAAAGGTACCCTGGCCAAACATAAACTAACCTAGCATAACCGAACGTAACATATTTCGACGTAACGTGCCGCGACCACTATTGCTGGCGTCCCCAGGAACAAGCAGAATATGATTAAGCAGAGCAGAGAGCAGAAACGCAAAGAAGCGCAGTGCATTGCAGAACAGCCGAACCAACCCTAACCTGACAAAAGCTAACCTAACCGAGCTAAACGTAATCTTACTCATTCTATCGTGCCGAGACCACAATTGCTGCCCACCCCAGAGCCAAGCAAAACTTATTAGAGGAGAGTGGGGCGTAGAAATCCATGGAATCGCAGTGCAGTGCGCAATAGTCAAAGCTACCATATCCTTATCTAACCGAACGCAACATAACCGAACATAGCCGAAAAAGACGAAATGTGCCGAGACCACCATTCCTTGCCTCAAGAGAGCCGAGCAGAACATAGTAGGGCAAATTGGAGCGCTGAAGTCAACCGCATTGCAGTGTACAGCACAAAAGAGAAGGTAATACTAATCTAACCTGTTCTATCCTAACTTAACCAAACGTACCATGGCTCAACATAACCTGCCGAGACTGCTATTGCTGGACACCCCAGAGCCAAGCAGAACATATCAGTGCACATCATAACGTGGAAATCCTGGGAAAGCGGTGTACAGCACAAAAGTCAAATTAGCTTATCCTATCCTTCCCAAACGTAACACGCCCAAACGGAGCCTGGCACAGCTTAACAAGACGGCATCGCTATTGCTGGCCTCCACAGAGACCAACGGAATTTACTAGAGCACAGTAAGACGCAGAAATCCACCGCATTGCAGGGAATGGGGCAAAACCCGTAGTTACCCTAGCATAACCTGACCTAACCT
>NW_016926670.1:0-2088 GCF_001483705.2 Eufriesea mexicana
TGGGGGGAAATAGCGTTCTTGGCGCGTTAGGCTGAGTTACGCAATTTGGTTATGTCCTGTTGGCTTGTTTGATATGGGTCGCCTCCACTTTCCTGACATACACTGCGATCCTATGGATTTCTGAGGACTACTCCCCACTAATGTGTTCTGCTTTTCTCTGGGGAGGTCACAATAGATTGTCGCGGCTTATTTGGCGGAGTCATGTTACGTTTGGTTAAGCTACGATTGGTCATGATGGGAGTGGATAGCTTTGTCTTTAGTGCCAAAGTCAGCTATTAGGTGGACATCTGCTCAGTAGCTCTAATATTTTCTCCTATGTTCTAGGAAGGCCTGCAATGGTGGCCTCGGCACGATATGCTTACTCAAGTTACGATAGCACCAACTTATGTGCTAAACACTGCTATGGGGTGGATTTCAGCGCTGTTCTGTTCTCTAGTATGTCCTGCTTTACTCTGGGGATGGCAGCAATAGCGTTTGCGGAAAAGTTAGGTTGAGTGAGGCTACGTTTGGCTATGTGCTGTTGGCTCGGGTTAGGTTTGGGTAGCTATGACTTTTCCGATATACACTGCGATTCTATGGATTCCTGCGTTCTACTCTCCACTAATGCCTTCTGCTTGGCTCTGTGGAGGACAGCAGTAGTGGTGTCGGCACGTTAGGTGGTGTTAGGTTACGTTTGGTTATGTTACATTTGGTTAGGTTAGGAGATGATAGCTTAGGCCTTGGTGCCTCTGTCTGATGTTATGTGGATTTCTGCGCCCTACGATGTTCTAATATTTTCAGTTTGGCGCTGGCAAAGCCAGCAAGGGTGGTCTCGGTACCTAACGATGAGTCAGGCTACGTTCGGTTAGGTTGGGTTAGGCTTCGTTTGGTAAGAGTAGCTTCATCTTTTGTGCTGTACACTGCTAATCGGTGGATTTTTGCGCTCTACTGTGCTTTAGTACGTGCTGCTTGGCTCTGTGGATGGTAGCAGTAGCGGTTTCGGCACGTTGGGTTTTGTTAGGCTATGTTTGGTTATGTTCCGTTGGCATGGGTTAGGTTTGGGTAGCTTTGACTTTTCTGATATACACTGTGAATCGATGGATTTCTGCTTTCTACCCTCCACTAATGTGTCCTATTTGGCTCTGTGGAGGCCAGCAATGGTGGTCGCGGCATGTTAGGTTGAGTCAGGCTACGTTCCGTAAGGTTTGGTTTGGCAACGTTTGGTAAGGAATGCTATAACGTTTATGCCGTACACGGCTGGTCGGTGAATTTCTGCGCTCTACTGCCATCTAGTATACCCTGCTTGGCTCTGGGCAGGACAGAAATATCGTCCTCTGCACGATGGATTGATTTATGCTATGCTTGGATATATCCTGTTCGTTTGGGTTAGGTTTCGATAGCTTTGACTTTTCAGATATACACTGCGATCATACGGATTACTGCTTTCTACCCTCCACTAATGTGTCCTATTTGGCTCTGTGGAGGCCAGCAATGGTGGTCGCAGCACGTTAGGTTGAGTTCGGTTACGTTTGATTATGTTACGGTCGGTTAGGTTAGGGGAGGATGGCTTTGACTTTAGTGCCATATTCTGCTATTATGTGGATCTGCGCGCCCGAAAGTGCTCGAATATTTTAAACTTGGCGCTGGCAATGCCAAAAATAGTTGCATCCTCTCGTTGTGATGAGTCTGGTTACGTTCGGTAAGGTTGGGTCAGGCTAAGCTTTGTAAGGGCGGGGACACGCGTCGCGGCGTGTCGTGGTGCCGATAAAAATTGAATTTGTCTGGAATCTCTTTTTTTCTCTTTTCCTGGCATCGACGAAGTTCTGGACGCCACTACGGCGCAGGCAGGCAAGGGACGGTGTCCATTGTCTGCCGCGGAGTGGCGCGCCTGCCCAGCGAGAGGTACCTCGGACGAGGGTCGCGGCACATTGCAAGCGGCGGAGCAGGGGCTCGCAACCCGTGCATTGACAACCATCCCGAGGCAGTCTAGCAATGTACCTAGGATGGTAGCTGCGGTTATAGCTGGGAGTGTCCACGCGGCTCCAGTGGAGCTTACTGCAGGTGCTACAAGGCGCGTGACTCGTAGCACCACATTATGAAAGGCGCTGC
>NW_016926671.1:0-560 GCF_001483705.2 Eufriesea mexicana
TATTGACTTTTTCGGCTTATATCGTGGTGAGCTAATTTTCTTGTATAAATAGGGAGGAAAGATCTTATTGGCGTGCAATAGCCATTGCAGAGCTATAGAACCTGCTGGAAAATTCTATTTTATAGACATTTTCGACTTATATAGTGGTGAACAAACTTTCTTGCATAAATGAGGAGGAAAGATTCCATTGGCGTGCTATAGCCATAGCAATGCTATAGAATCTTGCTGGAAAATTCAATTTTATTGTTATTTTCTACTAATATCGTGGTGAGCTAGCTGCCTTGCATAAATAAGGAGGAAAGATTCCATTGGCGTGCTATAGCCATAGCAATGCTATAGAATCTTGCTGGAAAATTCAATTATATTGTCATTTTCGACTAATATCGTGGTGAGCTAGCTGCCTTGCATAAATAAGGAGGAAAGATTCCGTTGACGTGCTGTAGATATTGCATTGCAACAGGATAAGGATGGAAAATTAATTTTTATTGACATTTTCGACTAATATAATGGTGAACTGTCTTTCTTCCATAAATAAGGGGGAAAGATTCTATTGGCATGTT
>NW_016926672.1:0-1025 GCF_001483705.2 Eufriesea mexicana
TCCATACAATCATAAATACACGCATCCATACATACGTCCATACAAACATCCATACAATCATTCGTACTTATGCCGTTCCATACACGTATGCATGCATCCATACATACATCCATACATCCACCCATCCATCCATCCATACATCCATCACTCAATCCATCCATCCATCCATCCATCCACCCATCCGTACATCCACACATCCATACACACATCCATCGATATATCCATATACATCCCTTCGCACGTCCATGAATATATCCATACAACCACCCATACGTCCATCCATACACACATCCATACATGAATCCATCCATACATCCATACATAATTCCATTCATGCACCCATACATACATCCATACATTCATTCGTACATACATCCATACGAACTTCCATATCTAGATCCATACATACATCCGTACATACATCCGCACATACATGCGTCCATACATACATACGTTAGCACACCCATACATACGAACATCCATACATCCGCACATCCGTACATCCATCCATCAATACATGCATACATCCATACATACATCCATACATACATCCACACATTCATAAATACAGACATCCATACATACATCCATACATACATTCAAACAAGCATTCACACATATACCCTTCCATACGGGTATCCATAGATTCATACAAACATCCGTTCATACCGCCATCCGTCCATGCATCCATACATACATACATCCATAATCCACCCATCCATCCATCCATCCATCCATCATTCAATCCATCCATCTACCCATCCATCCACACATACATACATACATCCACCCATACATCCGTACATACAAACCTTCGCACGTCCATGAATATATCCATACAACCACCCATACGTCCACCCATACACACATCCATACATGAATCCATCCATACATCCATACATAATTCCATTCATGCTCCCATACACACATCCATAAATAAATCCGTACATACATCCATACACTCGTCCATACATTCATCCATACATAGATCCATCCATGCGTACATCCACCCATCCATGTGTCCA
>NW_016926673.1:0-547 GCF_001483705.2 Eufriesea mexicana
TAGCACGCCAGTAGTATCTTTTCTCATTATTTAGGCGGGAAAGGTAGTTCACCACGATACCAGGCGATAATAGCAATAAAATAGAGTTTTCCAGCCGGATTCAGTAGCATAGCAATGGATATATCGCTCCAATAGAATATTTCTTCCTTATTTATGCAAGAAAGATAGCTCACCACGAAATTAGTCGATAATGACAATAAAATTGAATTTTCAGCCAGATTCTATAGCAATATCATGGATATTGCACACCAATAGTATATTTCACCCTTATTTGTGCAAAAAAGTTAGTTCGCCACGATATCAGTCGAAAATGTCAATAAAAATGAATTTTCCAACCAGATTCTATAGCAGTGCAATGGCTATGGCACGCCAATATTATCTTTTCACATTATTTATGTGGGAAAGGTAGCTCACCACGATATCAGTCGATAAAGGATAATGTCAATAAAATTGTATTTTCCATCCCGGTTCTGTAGCATCACAGTGACAATAGCACGCCAGTAGAATCTTTCCTCCTTTTATATGCAAGAAAGTTAGTTCACCACGA
>NW_016926674.1:0-1962 GCF_001483705.2 Eufriesea mexicana
TTACGCAAGAAAGTTAGCTCACAACGACAATAGCCGTATATGTGAATGAAATTGAAATTTCCATGCAGATTCTATAGCATTGCAATGGCTGTTGCACGCCAATATAATCTTTCCTCCTTATTTATGAAAGAAAGTTAGCTCACGACGATATAAGAAGAAAATGTTAATAAAACTGAATTTACCAACCAGATTATATATCATTGCAGTGGCTATAGCACGCCAATAGAATCTTTCCTCCATATTTGTGTAAGAAAGTTAGCTCACGACGATATAAGAAGAAAATGTTAATAAAACTGAATTTACCAACCAGATTATATATCATTGCAGTGGCTATAGCACGCCAATAGAATCTTTCCTCCTTATTTATGCAAGAAAGCAAGGTCACCACGATATTATCCGAAAATGTCAATAAAGGTGATTGTTCCAGACAGGTTCTATAGCATTGCAATGGCTATAGCACGCCAATAGTACATTCCCTCCATATTTATGCAGGAAGGTCAGCTGACCACGATATCAGTCGAAAATGTCAATAAATATAAATTTTCCAGCCAGATTCTACAGCAGTGCTATGGCAATAGCACGCCAATAGAATCTTTCCTCCTTATTTATGCAAGAAAGCAAGGTCACCACGATATTATCCGAAAATGTCAATAAAGGTGATTGTTCCAGACAGGTTCTATTTCATTACAATGGCCATACCTCGACAAGAGAATCTTCCCTACTTACTTAAGCAAGAAAGTTACCTGACCCCGATATTATCCGAAAATGTCAATAAAATTGAATTTTCCAGGCAGATTCTATAGCACTGCAACACCGCAACGGGTATAGCGCGAAAATAGAATATTTCCTCCATATTTATGCAATAATGTTATCTCACAACGATAGTAGAAGAAAATGTCAATAAAATTGGATTTACTATCAAGATTATATATCATTGCAATGGCTATAGCACGCCAACAGTGTCTTTCCTCCTTATTTATTTAGGAAAGTTAGCTCAACCCGATTTTACTCAGAACTGTCTATATAAAAATATTTTGCAGCCAGATACTATAGCATGCCAACGGAATTTTTCCTCCTTATTTGTTATAGATAGTTAGCTCACCACGATACTAGTCGAAAATGTGTGTAAAATTGAATTTCCCATGCAGATTCTGTAGCATTGCAATGGCTATTGCACGCCAATAGTATCTTTCCTCCTTATTTATGTAAGAAAGCTAGCTCACGCCGATATTAGTCGAATTTGTCAATATAATTATATTTTCCAGCCGGATTCTGTTGCACTGCAGTGGCTATAGCACGCCACTGGAACTTTTCCCCCGTATTTACGCAAGAAAGTTAGCACACAACGACAATAGTGTATATGTGAATAAAATTGATATTTCCAGACAGATTCTATAGCATTGCAATAGCTATAGCATGACAATAGAATCCTTCCACCTTATTTATAGAAGACAGTTAGCTCACCACGATATCATTCGAAAATGTCAAGAAAATTGGATTTTCCAGCCAGATTCTATTGCGCTACAATGGTCGTAGCAGGCCAATAGCATCTTTCCTCCTTATTTATGCAAGGATGTTAGCTCACGGTGATATTAGCCGTAAATGTCAATAGTATTAAATATTCCAGGCAGATTTTGTAGCATTGCAATGGGAATAGCACGAAAAGATGATCTTTCCTACTTATTTATGCAAGAAAGTTACCTCAACCCTATATTATACGAAAATGTCAATAAAACTAATTATTCCATCCAGATTCTATAGCACTGCAACGGGTTGAGCACGCAAATAGTATCTTTCCTCCTTATTTATGCAAAAATGTTATCTCACCACGATAGAAGAAGAAAATGTCAATAAAATTGTATTTTCCATCAAGATCATATGGCATTGCAATGGCTATATCACGCCAATGGAATCTTTCCTCCTTATTTATGTAAGAAAGTTAGCTCACCCCGAAGTTTGTCG
>NW_016926675.1:0-623 GCF_001483705.2 Eufriesea mexicana
CTTTCTTGCATAAATAAGGATGAATGACACTATTGGCTTGCTATAGCCTTCGCAATGCTATAGGATCAGGCTGGACAATTCAATTTTACTGTCATTATCTACGAATATCGTGGTGAGCTACCTTTCTTGCATAAATAAGGAGGAAAGAGTCTATTTGCGTGCTATAGCCGCTCAAGCGCTGTAGAATCTGGATGGAGATTTCAATTTTATTGACATCATCCACTAATATTGTGGTGAGCTGCCCTTCTTGCATAAATAAGGAGGAAAGAGTCTATTTGCGTGCTATAGCCGCTCAAGCGCTGTAGAATCTGGATGGAGATTTCAATTTTATTGACATCATCCACTAATATTGTGGTGAGCTGCCCTTCTTGCATAAATAAGGAGGAAAGATTCTACTGGCGTGTTATAGCCATTTCAATACTATAGAATCTGGCTGGAATGTTCAATATTATTGTCAGTTTCGGCTATTATCGAGGAGAGCTCTCTTTCTTGCCTAAATAAGCAGGATAGGTTCTAATGGCGTGCTATAGACATTGCAATGCAGTAGTATCTGGCTGGATATTTCAATTTTATTCACATTTTCGACTAATATCGTGGTGTGTTAACTTTCTCGCATAAATAAG
>NW_016926676.1:0-254 GCF_001483705.2 Eufriesea mexicana
CCACTATTGCTGGCCTCCCCGGGGCCAAGTAGAATATACTATTGCACAGCAGAGCGCAGATACCCTTTGCAATGTATTGTATTGCACAAAAGTTAAAGATATCCTGACATAATCTGGCCTAACCAAACTTAAGCAAATGTAGCCAGACCGAATATAACGTGCCGCTTCCGCTGCTGCTGGCCTCCACAGATCCAATAGCTCTGAGCAGAATACAGAAAAGCACAGTAGATAATAGGCACCCACCGAATAACATT
>NW_016926677.1:0-205 GCF_001483705.2 Eufriesea mexicana
AATAAAATTTTATTTTCCAGTCAGATTCTGTATCATTCCAATGGCCATAGCACGCCAATAGAACCTTTCCTCCATGCTTACGCAAGAAAGTTAGGTCACCACGACATTAGATCACAATGTGAATAAAATTGTATCTTCCAGCCAGATTCTAAAGCATTGCAATGGCTATAGCACGCCAATACCATCTTTCCACCCTATTTATGCA
>NW_016926678.1:0-1761 GCF_001483705.2 Eufriesea mexicana
TGGATGTATGGATGTATGGATGTTTGTATCTATGGATGTGTCTGTGGATGAATGGTTAGGTGGTTGGGCAGAAGAATGAATGAATGGATGCGTGGATGAACGGATGCGTGGATGGGTCGAAGGGTGTATGGATGGATGTATGGATGTATGGATTGATGTTTGTATGCATGAATGTATGGATGTAAGATTGAATATATGCATGCATGTATGTATGGATGGATGTATGTATGGATGTGTGGCTGTATGTTTGGACGGATTTATGGATGTACGGATGTGTGGAAGTGTGGATGTACGTATGTATGTGTGTATGGATGTATATATGTACGGATGTATGTATGGATAGAAGTGTGGATCGATGGATGTTTGGATGGGCGCGTGTATGGATGGATGGATCCATGGTTCGATGGAAGTATGGATGGGTGGATGTATGGATGGACGGATGTATGGATGGATTGAGGAATGGATGGACGGACGGACGGATGTGCGGATGTATGGATGCACGGATGTATAAATTTATGGATGTATGGATGTATGGATGTATGAATGGATGGATGTACGGATGTATGTATGTTTTGATGTATGTATGGGTGTATGGATGAATGTATGAACGGACGTATGTATGGATGTATGTATGCGTTCATGGAAGGGCGTATGTATGGATGCATGTATGGATGGATGGATGGATGCATGGATGTATGGATGTGTGTGTGGATGTGTAGTTGGCGGGAAGGACGGAAGAATGAATGAATGGATGGGTGGATGAACGGATGCGTGGATGGGTCGAAGGGTGTATGGATGGATGTATGGATGTATGGATGGATGTTTGTATGGTTGTATGTATGGATGTATGCATGTATGTAGGTATGGATGTATGTATGATAGTTTGCATGGATGTATGTGTGAATGTATGTTAGAATGTATGTATGGATGTATGTAGGGATGAATGTATTCGTGTATGTATGGATCTGTGTATTGATGTGTGTATGGATGCATGGATGGATGGATGGATTGGTGGATGGACGTACGGATGGAAGGACGTATGGATCGATGGATATATGGATGGGTGGATGCTTAATGGATGGATGTACGGAAGTATGTATGTATGTATGGGTGTATGTAAGGGTGTATGTATGCATGTATGTATGGATGTATGTATGGGAGTATGTATGGATGTATGTATGGATGTATGGATGCGTGTATGGAAGGGCGTATGTGTGAAAGCATGTATGGAAGGGTGTATGGATGATGTACGGATGTATGTATGGATATATGTATGGATGTATATATGGGTGTGTGGATGGATGTATGTATGGATGTTTCTTTGGATGTATGAATGGATGTATGTATGGATGGATGAGTGTATAGGTGGATGGATTTACGGATGTATGGGTGTGTGGATGTATGGCTGTATGGATCGATGGAGGTATGGATGGATGGATGTATGAATGTACGGATGTATGTATGTATGGATGTTCGAATGTATAAACGTATTTGAGTTATGTATGTATGGATGTATGCTTGTATGGATGTATGGATATATATATGGATGTATGCATCGATGTATGTATGGATGATTGTATGGATGAATGTATGTATGCATGGATGTATGTAAGGATGTATGTATGGATGTATGTATGGATATATGAATGGATGTATGAACGGATATATGTATGGATGTATGGATGCGTGTATGGAGGGGCGTATGTATGGATGCATGTATGGATGGATGTATGGAGGCATGTACGGATGTATGTATGGATA
>NW_016926678.1:9964-10172 GCF_001483705.2 Eufriesea mexicana
TGGATGTATGGATGGATGGATGTATGGATGGATTGAGGAATGGATGGACGGAGGGACGGATGTGCGGATGTATGTATGCATGGATGTATAAATTTATGGATGTATGGATGAATGGTTGTATGGATGTATGTGTGGATGTATGGAAATATGGATGTATGGATGAACGACTGAATGGATGATCGGGTGTATGGATGTATGGATTTATATA
>NW_016926679.1:0-995 GCF_001483705.2 Eufriesea mexicana
AGGTTAGGAGGGGATCGCTTTGTGTTTAGTGCTATAGTCTGCTATTAGGTGGATATCTGAGCCATACTGTGCTCTAATGTTTTCAGCTTGGCTATGGCAAGGCCAGGAATAGTGGTATCGGCACGTTATGTTGAGTCAGGTTACGTTCGTTTAGGTTGGGTTAGGATACATTTTGTTGGATAGCTTCAGCTTTTGTTCTGTACACTGCTGTTCGTTACATTTCTGCGCTATATTGCGCTCGAATGTGTCCTGCTTATACCTGGGGACGCCAGAAAGAGTGGTCTCGGCACGTTAGCGTAAGGTAGGATACGTTTGGTTATATTACTGTTCCTTAGGTTAGGAGAGTATAGCTATGACTTTAGTGTTATAGTCTACCATTAGGTGGATTTCTGCGCCCTACAGTGATCTAATATTTTCAGCTTGGCACTGGCAAGGCCAGTTACAGTGGCCTCGGCTCGTTATGATGGGTCGTGCCACGTTCGGTTAGGTTGGGTTTGGCTACATTTGGCCAGGACAGCTGCAGCTTTTGTGCTGTACACTGCTGTTCGGTAGATTTCTGCGCTCTACTGCGCTCTAGTATTCCCTGCTTGTCCCTGGGGTGGCCAGTAAGAGTGCTTGCGGGACGTTAGGTTGAGTTAGGCTATGTTTGGTTATATTCGGTTTGTTCGGGCAATGTTCGGGCAACTCTGTCCTTTCCGATATACACTGCGATTTTATGGATTTCTCCGTTCTACTCACCACTATCGTGTTCTGCTTCACTCTGGGGAGGCCAGCAATGGTGGTCGCGGCGCGTTAGATTGAGTTAGGATAGGCTTGTTAATGTTACGATCGGTTAGGTTAGGAGATGTTAGCTTTGCCTTTAGTGCCGTTGTCTACTATTAGGTGGATTCCTGCGAACTATGGTACTCAAATATTTTCTACTTTCCCCTGGAGGGACGGCAATAGCGATCTCGGCCCGTTACGCGGTGTCAGGTTACGTTCGGTGAGGCTGGGTT
>NW_016926679.1:2839-5368 GCF_001483705.2 Eufriesea mexicana
CGCATTTGTGTTTGGTTTGGTTAGGACACGATAGATTATACTTTTGTGATATTCACTGCCACTCTGTTGATCTGCGGGATCTACTCTTGTCTATCATTCTGGCCTGGGGAGCCCAGAAATAGCGTCCGCGGCGCGATAGGCTGTGTTTGGTTTCGTTTGGTTATGTTAAGCTTGGTTAGGTTAGGATGGGATATCTATTACCTTTGAACTATACACAGCTATTCGGTAGAGTTCTCCACTCCACGTTGCTCCCCTATACTCTACTGTCCTCGAGGGAGACCGTAATAGTGGTCTCGGCACGTCAAGTATAGTTAGGTTACGCTTGGTTATGTCATGTTTGAATAGGTTGGGCAAGGGCATCCTTGACTTTAGTGGTATAAACTGCCTTTCGGTCGGTATATGAGAACTGCGTTGCTCTATTGGCACCTGCTTGGCGCTGGAAAGTCCAGCAATAGCGATCTCGGCATGTTAAACTAAGCTAGGCTGCATTTGGTCGGGTTACGTTTGGATAAGTCAGAACAGGGTAGCTATTTCCTTTGCTCTGTGTACAGCTATTCGGCGAATTTCTGCTATTAGGTCTGGGATTCCCAGAAATAGATGCAGCGGAGCGCCAGCATGTGTTATGTTACGTTTGGTTAGATTAACTTTGTTAGCGTTTGAACAGGATATCCCTGACTTCCGTGCTAGACCTGCCATTCTGTGGAACTCTGCGCTATAACCTCCCCCAGTATGCCCTGCTTGGCGATGGGAAGTCCTGCAATATTGGGTTTGGCACGTTAGTTTCGAACTGATTGCGTTCGGTTGGTAGGTTAGGTCAGCCTATGCTATGATTTCTCCTACTTATCTGCTTTACACTTCAGTACGCCGGACTCCTGCGCTCTAGTGCGCACTATTATATCCTGCTTGGCATTGGGGAGCTCAGTAATAATGGTCATGGTACGTATGGTCGATTAGGTTGCGGCCGGTTATGTCAAGATAGGTGATGTTTGTCCAGGTTAGCTTAGACTTTTGTGCTATACACTTCTATTTGGTGGATATCTTCGCACTTCTGATATCAAACATTCTCTACTTGGCTCTTGGGAGGCCATAAATAATGTCCGCGTCGCGTTACGTTTTGTTCGGTTACGATAAGCTATGTTACGTTTGTTTACTATAGGATAGGATATCTTTGGCGTTTGCGCTATTCACTGCTATTCAGTGGACTACTGCGCTCTACTGTGATCTAATATTCCTTGCTATGCTCTGGGATTTCCGGAAGTAGTGGCCGCGGCGCGTTATGTCTGGTCATTCTTAGTCTGGGTGGGTTATGTTGAGCCTGGTTAGGTTAGGGTATGTTTGTCTTTTGTGCTATACATTGCTGTTTGGTAGCCTTCTGCGCTCTACTGTGCTACAACACACTCTGCTCGACCCTGGGGAGGCCAGCAACGACGGTCGTGTCACGATATGTTTAGTCCGGTTACGTATTGTTGTGGTCGGTATGGTTATGTTTGGTCAGGATGGCTTTGACTTTTGTGTTATACTCTGCTATTCGTTAAATTTCCGCGCTCTACTGTGCTCTACTATGCTCTGCTCTGCTCTGTGTATGTCTGCAATGGTGGCACAGGCACGGAAGGTTGTGCTGGTTTACGTTTGGTTATGTCAGGTCATGTTACGTTTGGTCTGGCTGGTTTTGACTTTTGTGTTATACACAGCTATTCGGTGGGCATCTGGGCTCTACTGTGCTCTAGTGCGTCGTGCCGGGCTCTGGGCAAGGCAGCAATGCGGTCTCGACACGTTATGCTAAGTCAAGCTATGTTTGTCTTTGTTCCGTTTGATTGGGTTGGGCTTGGGTAGCCTTGACTTTTCTGTTATACAGTGCTATCATATGGATTTCTGCGTTCTACTCTCCGCGAATGAGTTCCGCTTGGCTATGCGCAGGCCGGAAATAGTGGTCGCGGCACGTCACGTTGGATTAGGTTAGGTTAGGTTTGGTTACGATTGGTTAGGTTAGGAGGGGATCGCTTTGTGTTTAGTGCTATAGTCTGCTATTAGGTGGATATCTGAGCCATACTGTGCTCTAATGTTTTCAGCTTGGCTATGGCAAGGCCAGGAATAGTGGTATCGGCACGTTATGTTGAGTCAGGTTACGTTCGTTTAGGTTGGGTTAGGATACATTTTGTTGGATAGCTTCAGCTTTTGTTCTGTACACTGCTGTTCGTTACATTTCTGCGCTATATTGCGCTCGAATGTGTCCTGCTTATACCTGGGGACGCCAGAAAGAGTGGTCTCGGCACGTTAGCGTAAGGTAGGATACGTTTGGTTATATTACTGTTCCTTAGGTTAGGAGAGTATAGCTATGACTTTAGTGTTATAGTCTACCATTAGGTGGATTTCTGCGCCCTACAGTGATCTAATATTTTCAGCTTGGCACTGGCAAGGCCAGTTACAGTGGCCTCGGCTCGTTATGATGGGTCGTGCCACGTTCGGTTAGGTTGGGTTTGGCTACATTTGGCCAGGACAGCTGCAGCTTTTGTGCTGTACACTGCTGTT
>NW_016926680.1:0-563 GCF_001483705.2 Eufriesea mexicana
CTACCCAAGGCCAAGCAGAGTACTGTAGAGTACATTAGTGCGCCGGAAACCTCAGAACAACAGCGTATCGCACGAAAGTCAGAGCTATCCCACCCAAACCTTTTCCAACCGAACGTAACCAAACGTAACATTACTCAAACTAACGGGCCACAACCACTGTTGCTGGCAGCACGGAACCAAGCAGAGTGTGATAGAGCAATGTCGAGCGTCGAATTCCACCGAATATCAGTGTATAGCACAAAAATCAAAGTCATTCCATTCGAATCTGGCCAAACCTAGCTTAACCAAACGTACCCCAATCCAACCTAACATATCTAGAACGCTTTCGCTGACATCGCCATCGCCAAGAAGATCATATTAGACGAGAGTAGAGCGCAGAAGCCCAAGGAGCGGCAGGGCATAACAGAAAAATATCCTGACCTGACCCAAATCAACCTAACCTGTCCAAACGTAAGGTAGCTGAATCTTACCCGCGGAGACCACCATTGCTGGCCTCCACAAAGCTCATCAGAGCATATTAGTGCACAGTAGGGCGCAGAAATTCACCAAATGCCAGAGTATAT
>NW_016926681.1:0-765 GCF_001483705.2 Eufriesea mexicana
TATGCTCTGCTTGACTCCGGGGATTCCAGTAATAGCGGTCTCGGCACGTTCGGTTAAGATAGGATACGCTCGATTATATTACGTTCGGAAAGGTTAGGTGAGGACACCCTTGACTTTTGAGCAATACACAGCTATTCGGTGGTCACCTGCGTTCTACGTTGCTCTTTTATACTCTGCTCGACTGCGGGAAGGACAGCAATTGTGGTTGTGGCACGAAATGTTGGGATAAGTCACGTTCGGACATGTTAGGTTAGCTTAAGTTAGGGGAGGACAGACTCGACTTTTATGCCATACACCGCTATTTGGTCATTTCTGCGCTCTACTGTGATCTCGTACACTCTTCGACTCTGAGGAGGTCAGCAATAGTGATCTCGGCACGTCAGGTTGATATACGGTACGTTTGATTTGGTTATGTTATTCTAGCTTTGTTTCGCATAGCTTTGTCTTTCGTGTTATACACAGATATACTGCGGATTTCGGCGCTCCACTGTGATCTGGTTTGTTCAGCTGGGCCCTGTGAAAGACAGCAATAGTGGTCTTGGCGCGTCATACTGGGTTAGGCGCCGCTTGTTTGGGTTCGGTTAGGTCAGACTAGGTTAGGGTATCCTTGACCCTTGTGCTATACGCGGAAATTACTCGGATGACTATGATCTGCTGTGCTGTAGTATATTCGTCTTGGCTCTGGGAAAGAAAGCAATAGTTTTACAGGCACATTATGTTGAATTAGGCTACGTTCGGTTTGGTCAGGCTCGGTCGGGTTAGGTT
>NW_016926682.1:0-6773 GCF_001483705.2 Eufriesea mexicana
ACATGAACCAAGCAAGCCTAACCAATCCGAACGCAAGGAAACACAACCTAACGTGCCGCGACCATTCTTGCTGTCGTCCTCAGTGCCAAGTAGAATATACTAGAGCACAGCAGAGTGCAGGAAGCCTTCAAAGTGTAGCGAACGGCACACACGTCTTAGGTAGCCTAACCAGACGTAGACTAACTAACCCAAACGAGATGATACCATTATTGCTGGAATCAACAATGCCTAGCAGAACATACTAGAGCAAAATAGACAGCAGAAATCCGCAGAATAGCAATGTATACCACTAAAGTCGAAGCTATACAAGCCTAACACAAACTAACATAGCCTAACCAAACGTAGCATATGTCAACCTATCGTGCCGAGACCACACTTGCTGGCTTCTTCGTATCCAAGCAGAGCATATCAGGGCAGAGTAGAGGGCAGAAGTCAACCGAATATATGAGTGTAGCACAAGAGTCAATGCTACCCTCAACTACCTTAACCTAACCTAACCTTACAGAACGTAACCTACCTCAAACTCTCTTGCCACGACCACTATTGCAGGCCACACTAGGGTCGAGCAGAGTATAGTAGAGAAACGTGGAACGCAGAAATACACTGAATATCAGCGTACAGCACAAAGGTCATTGCCATCCTAGCCTAACATGACCAGATATAGCATTACCAAGCGCAACATAACCAGACATAACGTGCCAAGCCCACTATTGCTGACATAAACAGAGCCAACTGGAATATACTAGATCAGAGTGGGGCGCAGGCATCCGCGGCATTTCAGTATAAAGCACGCTGTAACCTAACCTGACCTAACATAACCCAACCTATCTTGGCCTAACTCAGCGTAACGTGCCAAGGCTCATATTGCTGTCTTTCCCACAGGCAAGCAGAGAATATTAGAGCACAGTATAGCGGTGAAGTTCGCCGACTAGCAGTTTAAAGCACAAAAGTCAATGTAACCCCCTCCTACCCTAACCAAACGTAGCATAAATCAAAGGAACGTGACGGGACAACTATTAGTGGAATCCACAGACCCATGCAGGGCATAATAGAGCAGCATGGGGGTTACGAAAAGGCCGTACCCAAGTGTATAGCACAAAAATCACAGTGATCCCATCCTAACCTGTCCAAACGTAATATAACCGAACGCAACTTATCTCAACCTGACATGCCGAGACCACTATTGCTGGGCTCCCCAGATCCGAGTAGAATATACTAGAGCACAGCAGAGCGCAGGAAGCATCCAAACAGCAGCGAATAGCACAAATGTCAAGGATATCCTGACCTTACCTGACACAGCCTAGACAAACCAAACTTAGACTAGATGAACCTAACGAGGCAAGACAAAAATTGCTGGCCTCCGCAGTGGCAAGCACAACACACCAGATAAAAGTAGAGCGCAGAGGACCACCTAATAGCAGTGTACGCCACGAAAGTCAAGGCTATGCATGCCTAACCCAAACGAACACAACCTAAACAAACGTAGACTAAATGAACCTAACGCGTCGAGACCAATATTGCTGGCCTCCTCAGAGCCCAGCATAGCATATTAGTGCAGAGAAGGGCGCAGAAATCCATCGAGCAGCAGTGTACACCACAAAAGGCAAGGTTATCCTATCCTGACCTATCCAAACGTAGCATAAACAAACGTAACATATCTCAACTTAACGTGCCAAGACCAATACTGCTGACCTCTTCAGAGCCAAACAGAATAATCTAGAGCACGGTAGAGCGCAGAATTAAGCCGCGTTGGAGTGTAAAGTGCGGAAGTCAAGTCTATCCTAACATAACATGGCCTAACCTAACCTAACCAAACGCGAGATAACACATGCTAACGTGCTAGACACCACCTACTAGCCTCCCCACCGCAAAGCAGAAAATATTAATGGAGAGCATCGCACAGAAGGCCATCCGCTGGCAGTGAGTAGCACAAAAGTCTATGATACCTAATCCTAGCCTGCCATAAGCTAACCTAACCAAACGTAGCATGACTCACAAATAACGTGCCGAGACCACTACCGCTGGCACCGCCAGAACCAAGGAGAGCACACAAGAGTAATGTCGAGGGCAGAAATCCACCTAAAATCAGTGTACAGCACAAACGTCAATGCTATCCTCTCCTAACCGAGGCAATCGTAACATAACCAAACGTATCATAACACAGCCTAAAGTTCCGCAAACACTTATGCTGGCCTCCCAGAGTCTAGCAAACCATATTAAAGGAGAGTAAAGCGCAGAAGCCCAAAGAATGACAATACATAGTAGAAAAGTCATATCCAACCTGACCTAACCCGGACTAGCCTAACATAAGCAAACTTAACCTAACGCAACCTAACGTACCTAGACCATTATTACTGACCCCGCAGAGCCAATCAGAATATACCAGAGCACAGTAGAGCGAAGAGATTCGGCACAATGCCGTGTAAAGCACAGAAGTCATGGTTGTGCTAACCGAAACTGACCAAACCCAATCAACCCGAACGCAGCCTAGCACAAAATAACGTGACGATAACTCTATTGCTGTCTTTCGCAGATACAAAAGGAGCATATTAGACACAGTACAGTGCAGAAATCAGCCGAATGGCGGTGTATAGCACAAAAGTCTGAGCTATCCGCTCCAAACCTAAACACATGTCCCATAAACAAACGTTGCGTAACTGAACCTAACAAGGCGAGAGAAACATTGCTGGCCTCCCCAGAGGCAGGCAGAGAGTTAGAGCACAGAGGAGCGCAGATGTCCACCGAGTAGCAGTGCATATCGCAAAGGTCAAGGCTATCCTCTCCTACCCTAACCAATCGTAGCATAACCAAACGTAACCTAACTAATCCTAACGGACCTGCACCACCATTGCTGACATCCCTAGAGACATGCAGAGCATATGACAGCAACGTAGAGCTCAGAAATCCGCCGAATAGCAGTGTATAGCACAAACGTCATTGCTATCCTCTCCTAACCAAACCAATCGTAACGTAACCAAACGTTACCTAACTCAACTTAACGTGCCGCGACCACTATTACAGGCATCCCCATTGTCCAGCAGAGCATAGAATAGCAATGTAGAACGAAAAATCCACCGAACAGCAGTATATGGCACAAAAGTCAAGGCTATTCCCTCCTAACCTATCCGAACATAATATTGCGAACCGTAGCCTTGCTTAGACTAACGTGCCGAGGTCGCACTTGCAGGACTCCCCAGGGCCAAGCAGAATATGCTAGAGAAAAGTAGAGCGCAGGAGGCAAGCATATAGCAGTGTATAGCACAAAAGTCAAAGATATCATAATCTAAGCTGATATAGCCGAGCCTCACCAAACGTTGGCTAACTAAACATAACGAGCCGAGACACCTGTTGCTGACATCCCCAGGATCAAGTTGAACATATTAGAGTGCAGTGGAGCACAGAAATCTACCGAATAGCAGTGTATAGCGCAAAAGCCATAGCCATCCTCACCAAACGTAAACAAGCCTATCCTGCCCAAACGAAACCTAACACAGCATATCGTGACACGACCGCTATTGCTTGCCTCCCAAGGGACGAGCCGAGTATAGTAGAGCAACTAAGAGCGCAGAAATCCAAGGGACAGCAATGTATAGCACAAAAGTCATAGCGACCCTATCCAAACTTATACTAACCTAAACTGACCACAGGTATCCTGACAGAACCTGACGTGCCACGAAGGTTATTGCCGGCCTCAAAGGAGCCAAGCAGAGAACAGCAGTGCAATATAGAGCGCAGGAATCGACCGAATGGCAGTGCATGGCACAAAAGGCGAAGTGGTCCTATCTAAGCCTTCCTAACCTACCCTAACGAAATCTAACATAACTCAACCTAACCTGCCGAGACCAATATTAATGACCACCGCAGAGCCAAGTAAAAATATACCACAGCACAGCAGAGGGCAGAAATCCACCGCATTGCAATGTATAGCACAAAAGACACAAATATCCTAACATTACAATCCGAAACTAACCTAACGGAACGTAGCGTAGCTCAACCTAATGTGCCGAGAACACCACTACAGGCCACCCCAGTGCCAATCAGAGAATATTAGTGCACACTAGAGAGCAGGAATCCAAGGAATAGCAGTGAATAGCGTAAATGACAAGGTAGCATATCCTAACCTAGTCAAATGAACATAAACATACGTAACATAACTCAACTTAACGTACCGAGACCCCAATTGCTGGCCCACACAGAGACACGCAGAATACACTAGAGCTCTGTAGAGCGCAGAAATCCACAGCATTGCAGTGAATGGCACAATAGCCGTAGATATCCTAACATAACATGACCTAATCTAACCTAACTGAACGTAGCATAGCTTAGCGCAGCTTACCGCTACCACTGCTCCTAGGATCCCCAGAGACAATCAGAAGGTAGTAGAGCACAGTAGGTCACAGAAATCTATCGAAAAGCAGTGTGTAGCACACAAGTCGGGGATATCCCAGCCCAACCTGACATAACCTCTCCGAGAACACGTAGGGTAGCTCAGCATAACGTGCAGCGACCGCTGTTCCTGGCTTCCACAGAGCCAAGGAGATCATATTAGGGCGCAGTAGAACGCATAAATGGGTGAATAGCGGTTTATAGCACAGATGTCTAAACTATCGTGACCTAACCTCACCAAACGTAACTTAAACGAACGTGGCATAGCTCAACCTAACGTGCCACGACCGCTACTGCTAGGATGCCCAGGGCCAAGCAGAATAAACTAGAGCACAGCAGAGCGCAGAAATCCACCGCATTGCAGTGTACAGCGCAGAAGTGAAACATATCCTGACATAACCACACCAAAACTTACCTACACAAACGTAGTGTAACCAAACATAACGTCACGAAACTAATATTGCTGGCATCCCCAGAGCCAGGCGGAGCACATTCGAGGAAATTACTGCGCAGAAATTCACCACATAGCAGTGAATAACACAGAAGTCAAAGTAGCCTATACCAACCTAGCCAAATGTAACATCCAAACGAAGGCTAACTCAACCTCACATGACCAGACCACTAGTGCTGGCCGCCACAGAGAAAAGCAGACGTGCTACAGCACAGTAGTGCGCAGAAATCCATCGCACTGCAATGAATGCCAAAAAGCCGTCGATATCCAAACATAACCTGACCCAATTTAACCTAACCAAATACAGCATAACACAACATGACGTGCCACGATCACAACTCCTGTCCTCCCCGGATCAAAGAAGAATGTAGTAGATCGCAGCAGTTCACAGAAATCAACTGAATAGCAGTGCAAAGCACAGAAGTCGTTGTAGCATATCCTAACCTGGCCAAACGTGACATGCCTACACGTAACATAACTCAACCTAACTTGACGACGCCACGGATACTCGCCAACACGGAGACAGCACAAATGCTACAAAGTACAGTATAGCGCAGAAATCCGCCGCATTCAGTGAATAGCAAAAAAGCCGTAGATACCCTTGCATAACCTGACATAACCTAACCCAGCCGAACGGTGCATACCTCAACATAACGTGCAGCGAACAGGTGTCCTGGCCTCTCCATAGCCAGGAAAAATGGAAGTAGAGCACAGCAGATCACAGAAATACAACGAATAACATTGTATAACACGAATGTCAAAGCTACCCTAGCCAAACTTGGGCTAACCTACCCAAATCAAACGTGACCTAACACAATCTAAAGTGTCGCGACAGCTATTGCTCGCCTCCACAGAGACGAGCTGAGTATAGTAGAGCAATGTATAGAGCAGAAAACCACCGAATTGCATTGTGTGCCACAAAAGTCAAAGAAACCCTAACCATGCCTTCCTAATCTACCCTAACGAAACGTAAAATGACTCTACCTAACGTGCCGATACCACTATCACTGGACACCCCAGAGCCAAGCAGAACACGTAGGAGCGCTGGAGGGCGCAGAAATCCACCGAATGTCAGTGAATGGCTCGAAAGCCTAGGATATTCTGTCGCAAAATATCCGAACTTGTCATGTGCGAACGTAGCCTAACTGATACTAACGCGCCGAGGCCACTATTGGCGGCATCGCCATGGCCGAGCAGAGTATACCAGAGCGCAGTCGAGTGCAGAAAGCCTTCGCATAGCAGTGTATAACTCGAAAGTCAATGAAAACTTGACCGAGCATTCCTAACCTAACCTAACGGAACGTAACCTTACTCAACCTAACGTGCCAAGACCACTACTACTGGCCACCCCAGAGGCAAGCAGAGCATATTATAGCGCATGAGAGCGAGAAACCCACCAAATAGCGATGTATAGCTCTACAGACGAAGTATCCTGTCCTAACCTAGCCAAACAAAACATCCAAACGTAACACAACAACACTTAACGCGACGAGACCCCTATTGCTGACCCGACAGACAACCAGAAGGTACTAGAGCACAGTAGTGCGCAGAAACCCACCGCATTGCGGTGTACAGCACAAAAGTCAAACACATCCAGACTGAACTTGGACCCACCTAACCCAACCAAACGTGGTGTAACTCAACATAATCTGACGAGAACAATATTACTGGTCTCGTTGGGTCAAGCAGTGCTGATTAGAGCACATTAGATGGCAGAGATCCACGGAAGTGCAGTGAATATGTCAAGAGTCACAGTAGCCTATCTTAACCTAGCCAAACGTAAGAAATCCAAAGGCAGCCAAACTCAACCTAACACGGCCAGACCACTATTACCTGTCCCCAGAGAGACAAAAAGATTGCCCCAATGCACAGAATAGCGGAACAATCCACTACATTGCAGTGCATAGCACAAAAGCAGTAGATATCTTAGCATAAC
>NW_016926683.1:0-1127 GCF_001483705.2 Eufriesea mexicana
TGGTTAGGTTAGATAATGTCAGGTTGGGTTAGGATACCTATGATATTTGTGCTTTGCACTGCTGTGCGGCGGATCTCTGCGCTCTACTGGGCTACAGTATATTTTGCTGCGCCCTGGGGAGGACTGAAGTAGTGGCCCGTGCACGCTAGGCTACGTTAGGTTACGTTCGGTTACGCTACGTTAGTATACCTTGGGCTAGGGTGGATCTGACAATTGCGATATACACTAATATTCGGTGGACTGCTGCGTTCTACTGGGATATAGTATGCCCTGCTTGGTTCTGGGAAGGCCAGCAATAGTGGTCTCAACACGCTGGCTTAAGTAGGGATACGTTCGGTTATGTTAGGTTAGCTTCGGTTTGGCTAGGCTGGCTTTGACCTTTGCGCTATACACTGCGATTTAGTGGACTTCTGCGCACAACATCACTCTACTGTTCTCTGCTCGACACTTTGGAGGCCAGCAGTAGTGCTCGTGGCAAGTTGGTTTTACTTATGTTACGTTTGGTTACGTTACGCTTCGTGCGGTCAGGACAGGGTATCTTCGACTGCTGTGCTATACGCTGCTATATGGCGGCTTTCTGCACTCTGGGTCGCTCTAGCACAATCTGCTTATCTCTGGCTCGGCCATCAGTAGTGGTCTCGGCACGTTTGGATGGGTTATGTTACGTTCGGTTAAGTTACGTTTTGCTAGTTCATAACGAGTAGCTTTGACTTTTGTACTATACACTGCTATTCGGGTGTTTTCTGCGCCCTACATTGCTCAAATGGTCTCTGCTTGTCTCTTGGGGGGCCAGCAGTAGTGGTCGTGGGACGTTAAGTTCAGTTACGTTACCTTTGGCTATGTTTCGATACGTTAGGATAGGAGAGGGCGGCCTTGACTTTTGTGCTATACATTGCAATGCGGCGGATATCTGCGCTATACTCTGCTCTAGTATAATCTGCTTGGCTCCGGTGATGCCAGTTACAGTGGCCACTGCACGTTATGTTGAGCTATGCTACGATCTGTCTGGTTAGGCTGGGTAAGGTAATGTTCGAACAACTTTAACTTTTGTGCTGTGCACTGCAATGTGGTTGACTTCTGCGCTCCAATCTGCTTTAGTATATGCTGCTTGGCCCTGGGGAGGCCAC
>NW_016926683.1:3573-4520 GCF_001483705.2 Eufriesea mexicana
CGTTATGTTGAGTTATGCTATGTTCTGTTATGTTACGTTTGATTAGGTTAGGACAGCAGAGCCCTGGCTTTTGTGTTATACACTGCCATTCTGCGGATTTCAGCGCTCTACATTGCTCTAATATACTCGGCCTGTCTCTTGGACGGCCACCAACACTTGTCTCGGCACTTTATGTTGAGCTAGGTTACGTTCGGTTGGTTTGGGTTAGCCTAAGTTTGGTTACGATTGCTTCAACTTTTTCGCTCTACACTGCTATTCGGTGGAATCCAGGGCTCTACTGTGCTCTAGTATGTACTGCGTGGCTCTGGTGAGGGCAGCATTTGCGGTTTCGGCACGTTAGGTTCAGTTAGGCTCAAGTTTGGTTATGTCATGTTGGTTTGGGATAGGCTTAAGTAGCTTCGACTCTTCTGATATACACGACGATTCCATGCTTTTCTGCACTCTACTCCCCACTAGGGTGCTCTGCTTGTCACTGGGATGGCCAGGAATAGTGTCCCCGGCACGTTATGTTGAGACAGTCTACGTTCGGTTAGGTTGAGTTAGTCTATTTTGGCTAGAATAGCTTCAACTTTTGTGCTGTACACCATTATGCGGGGGATTTCTGCGCTCTACCGTGCTTTAGTATGTCGTGCTTTGCTTTGAGGTGGGTAGAAATAGCGGTCTCGGCACGTTGGGTTGTGTTATTCTACGTTTGGCTACGTTCTGTTGGTTTGGGTTAGGTTTGGGCAGCACAGCCTTATCCGATGTACACTGCTATTCTATGGACTTCTGCATTCTACACTCCACCATTGTGCTCTCCTTGATTCTGGGGAGGCCAGCAGAAGTGGTCGCTACACGTTAGGCTGATTTTGGTTACGTTTGTTTATGTCACGATTGGTTAGGTTTGGAGGCTGCTCGCCTTGACATTAATTAAATGGTCTGCTATTTGGAGGACTTCAGAGATCTAC
>NW_016926683.1:5967-6273 GCF_001483705.2 Eufriesea mexicana
AGGCTATGTTTGGCTATGTTCTGTTGGTTTGTGACAGGTTTGAGTAGCTTTGACTGTTCTGATAGATACTGCGGTTCTATGGATTTCTGCGATCTACTCTCTAGTAATGTGTTCCGCTCGAGTCTGCGCAGGCCAGCAATACTGGTCGCGGAACGTTAGGCTGAGATAGGTTACGTCTGATTGTGTTAAGGTTTGCGAGGTTACGAGAGGATAGCTTCGCCTATACAGCCATAGTCTGCTATTAGGCATATTTCTGCTCCCTGCAGGTCACTAATATGTTTAGCTTGGCTCTGGGAATGCCAGTAA
>NW_016926683.1:7523-18696 GCF_001483705.2 Eufriesea mexicana
TTGTTTATGTTGTGTTGGTTTGGGTTCAGCTTGGGTAGCTTTTACTTTCCTCGTATACTCTGCGACTATATGGATTTTAACGTTCTACCTTCCACTAACGTTTTGTGCTTGGCTCTGTGGAAGCCTGCAGTACTAGTCGCGCCACGTTAGTTTGTGGTAGGCTACGCTTGGTTATACTACTTTTGGACAGGTTAGGAGTGTGTATCTTTTACTTTGGAGCTATAGCCTTCTATTAGGTGGATTTCTGAGCCCTATAGTGCTCCTACATTTTCTGCTTCGCTCTGGGAAGGCCAGTAATACTGGCCGCGGCACATCAGGTTGAGTTTGTTTACGATTCGTTGTTGTCAATTGTGTAGGATATGCGAGAATACCATTGACTTTTACCCTGTAGGCAGATATTCGGCAGATTCGTGAGTTCTACATAGCTCTGCCATACTCTGCTTGGCTCCCGTGGGACATGCAATGGTGGTCGTGGCGCGTTAGCTTGAGCTAGGATACGCGCGGTTACTTTTGGTTAGGGTATGTTGGGTTGCGATAGCTTTGACTTTTGTGCTATACACTGCTCTTCGGTGGATTACTGCGCTCTACTGTGGTCTAGTTTATTCTGCTTCGCTCTGGAGAAGTCAGCAGTTGTGGTCTAGGCTCCCTTGCTTGAGCTTTGTTACGTTTGGTTATGTTACGTTTGGTTAGGTTAAGGTAGGATAACCATGACCTTATGCTGGACGCTGCTATTCTGCGGATTCCTGCACTTTACTGTCCAGAAATGTGTCCTGCTCGGCTCTGGCAGGGACAGCAATGGTGGCACGGGCACGTTACTTTGAGTTAGGCTACGTGTGGTTAGGTTAGGTTAGGTCCGGTTTGATCAGGATGCCTTTGACTTTTGAGTTATACACTGCTTTTCGGTGGGTTCCTTCGCTCGACGGTGGTCTTGTATGTTCCACCTGGCTATGCGGAGAACAGCGGTACTGTTCCCGACACGTTAGTCTTAGTCAGCTTGCATTGGGTTATGCTATATTTAGTCTGGTTAAGACAGGATTGCTTAGACTTTTGTGCTATATATTTTGTGCTATAAACTGCTGTTCGGCAGATTTTTGCAGTCCACTGTGACCTGATATGTTCAGATTGCCTCTGGGAAAGGGAGCAATGGTAGCCTTGGCTTGTCATGTTGTACATTAGGCAACGCTTGCTTGGGTTAGGTTAGGTCAGGTTAGGTTAGGATACCTTTGACTCCTGTGATATACACTGAAACGCCGCCGGTGTCTGTGATCTTCTGTGCTGTAGTATATTCATCGTGGCTCTGGGGAGGTCAGCAATAGTGTTGCAGGTCGGTTAGGTTTAGTTATGTTATATCTGGTTATACCATGTTTGGTTAGGTTACGCCGTGACAGCTTTGACTTTTGCGCCGTACACTACTACTTGGTGGATCTTCGCGCTGTAATGCGTTCTAATATGCTCTGCTTTACTCCGGGGAGGCCAGAAGCTGAGGCTGCGAAGCGTTATGTGGAGTTTTGTTACGTTCGGTTAGGTTAGATTTGTTCGTGTTATGATAGGATATTTTCGCCTTTCGTGCTGTACAACGAAGTGCGGTCGACTTCTGCTCTCTACTGTGGTAGATTACGATTGGTGTATTTAGTCTATCTTGGGTTAGGTTAGGTTATCTTTGACTTTTGTGCTCAACACAGTTGTCTTGTGGACGACAAAAATTGTGATCGCAGCACGTTAGCTTGTGTTTTGTTACCTTTGGTTGGTTTAGGGTGGGTAAGATTTACTCAGGTTATCCTCGACTTTTGCGCTACACACTGCTCTTCGTCGTATTTCTACGCTCTGAATTGTTATACAACTCTCTGCTCGGCTCTGGCGATGCCAGTAACAGTGGCCCCGCCGCGATAGTTCGATTTATGCTACGTTTGGTTATGTTACCTTTGGTTAAGGTATGAGGGTATAGCAGTGACTTTTGTACCATATACGGCTATTCGGTGAGCGTCTGCGCTATACTGTGTTCTAATATGCTCTGCTTGGCTCTGAGGAGGCCAGCAATAGTGATGAAAGCACTTCAGCTTCTGTTGGGCTACGTTTGGTTATGTCACGTTTGGTTCGGATAGGAGAGGGTAGCTATGAGTTTTATGCTGTATACTGCCGTTCGGCGCATTTCTGGGCCCTGCTGTCCTCTAGTGAGCTCTGCTTTGCTCTGGGGAGGCCAGTAATAGTGGTCTATTACGCAATAGTACAAAAGTAAGAGCTATACTGTCCTAACGTAGTCAAGCGTAACATGGGCAGACGTGACGTAACAAAAACTGACGAGCCACGACGGCTTTTGCTGGCCTCGCGTGAGCTAAGCAGATTACAGCAGAGCAATGGAGAATGCTGCAGTCTTCCGGATAGCAGAGCATAGCACAAAAGTCAAAGCTCCTTTAACAAAGCATAACCAAGCCTAACATAACCGAACGCAACATAACTCAACCAAACGTGCCACGAGCACTATTGCTGGTGACCGCAGAGACAAGCAATGTGTGAAAGCGCTCCGAAGTGCGCAGATGTACATAGAATAGCAGTGTGTATCACAAAGGTCGGAGCTGTCCTAACCCAACACAACGTTACCTAATGTAGCCGGACGTATTACAACACAATCCATCTTGCCGCGACCGCTGCTGCTGGCCGCCACGAGGCCAGGCTGATCATCGTAGAGCACTGCAGAGGGCAGGAATCCACGGAATAACAGTGTATAGCACGATAGTCAAAGCGATCTTAACCGAACTAACCCTAACCTGACCAAACAAAGCGTAACATAACTCAGTCTAACTTGCCGCAACCACTACTGCTGGCATCCCTTGCGTCCTGCAGAGTATAGCGGAGCAATGTAGAGCGCAGGAATCCACCGAAATGCAGTGCATGACGCAAAGGCTGAAGCCACCGTAACCAAACTTAACCAAACCTGACCCAAAGGAACGAAACCTAGCTAAACCACACGTGCCACGACCACAATGGCTGGCCCCACCAGAGACAATCGGATGCTAGTAGAGCAACGCAGTGCACAGATATGGACGGGAAAGCATTGTACAGCACAAAAGTGGAAGCCATACCAACCAAACCTATCCCATCCTAGTCAAGCCAAACATATCGTAACTCAAACTTTCCCGACGGGACCACCATTGCTGGAATCTCCAGAGAGAAGCCGACCATACTAGAGCACAGTAGAGAGCAGAAATCCAACGTACAGCAGTGTACAGCACAGAAGTCAAACCTACCCTGGCTTAACCTAGCCAAACGTAATCTAACTCAACATAACGTTCCGCGTACGCTATTGATGGCCCCCGTGGGCTCAAGAGTAGAATGTTACAGCAAATTAGAGCACAGGATTTCTGTGAACAGCAGTGTACAGCACAGAGGTCATAGTAGCATTTCCCAAACTTTCCAAGAGTAACAAATACATACGTAGCCTAGCAAAACCTACTATCACGGGACCACTGTTGTTGGCCTTCCCAGGGCCAGCAGAGCGCAGGAATTCGCGGTTAGCAATTTATAGCACAAATGTCTAAACTATCCTATCCTAACCAGATCGAACATAACGTAACCGAACGAAACGTAGCTCCGCCTATCGTGCAGAGATCAATTCGCTGTTCTCCACAGGGCGAAGCAGAATATACCAGAGTACTGCGGATCGCAGAAATCAACCGCGTTGCAGTGCATACCAAAGAAGTCAAAGATACCCAAACCTTACCTGACCCAATCTAACGTAGCCAATCGTTGCCCAACTGAACGTAACGAGCCGAGACCACTATTGCTGCGCTCCACAGTGCCAAGCAGAGCATATTCGAGGAGAGTAGTGCGCCGAAATACATAGAAACGCAGTGTACAGCAGAATAGTCAAAGACACCCGGGCCTAACCAAAGCCAACGTATCCTAACCTAACGTTGCCTAACTCAGTATAACGTGCCGCGACCAGTATTGCTAACAAACCCTGGGCCAAGCAGAATGTAGTAGAGCACAGTCGAAGGCAGATATCCTCTGAACAGCAGTATACAGCACAAAAGTCGAGGAGAGCCTGGAAGAGATTAGCCAAACATAACTAAGCTAAATGTAACACAACTAAACCTAATGAGCCGAGACAACTATTCCTGGCATCCTCAGATCTAACCAGAATATACTAGTTCACAGTAGAGCGCTGAAATCCACGGAAGAGCAGTGCATGGCACAAAAGTCAATGCTATCCTGACCAAACCTGACTAAACATAACCGAACCAAACGTAACATAACTCAACCTAACGTGCCGAGGGCCCAATTTCTGGTCTCCACATAAGCCGGCAGATTATGCCAGCGCAAAGAAGATTGCAAAAGTCCGTAGTGTAGCAGTAAGTATCACAAAAGTCAAAGCTATTCTAACCAAACACAACGAAACCTAACCTAGCTGAAAGTAATCTATTCCAACCTATCGTGCGGCGACCACTACAGCTGCCCTCCCGAGTGTCGAGCAGGGTATAGTAGGGCAATGTAGACAGCAGAAATCCACCGAATGTCAGTGTATAACGCAAAAGCCAAAGCTATCCTAACCAAACGTAACAAAACCTAACCAAACCAATCGTAACCTAGTTAAACCAAACGTGCCACGAACACTGTTGCTGGCCTTCCCGGAGAGAAGAGAATGCTAGTAGAGAAACACAGTGTAGAAATATCGAACGAAAAGCAGTGTATAGCACGAAAGTCAAAGGTATCCCAACCTATCAAAAACAAACCTAACCTAACCAAACGTAACATGACGCAACCTATCGTGCCAAGACCACAATTGCTGGCCACCACAAGGCCATGCAGAACATATTAGAGGAGAGTAGGTAGCGAAATCCATAGGATCGCAATGTGCAGCAGAAGAATCAAAGCTATCCAAGCCTTACGCATGCAGCCATAAAATAACCAAACGTAACCCGACTCAACCTAACATGCCGCGACCAATATTTCTGGTCTCCCCAGAGCAAAGCAGGGCATATTAGAACGCAGCAGAGCAGAGAAGTCCACCGAAATGCAGCATGTAGCACAAAAGTCAAAGGTGGCCTATCCTAACCTAACAAATCGCAACACCACAGAACATAACCAAACGTCAAAGCTAACTTGACGAAATATTGCCCAACATGATCTAACCTATCGTAACATAACTAAGCCCAAAGTTCCGCGACCATTACTGCTTGCCACCACACAGACGAGCAGGGTATAGTAGGGCAATGTAGAGCACAGAGATCCACCGAATAGCAGTGTATCGCACATAAGACGATGATAACCTAACATAACCTAAAACAGCCGAACGTACCATAGCCCAACGCAGCGTGCCGCGCCCACTTCTCCTGACATCCAAAGAGCGAAGCATATTGCAGCGCAGCACAGTAGATTACAGAAATCCACTTGACAACAGAGTATGGCACGAAAGTCAAAGCTATCCAGACCAAACTTAAACTAACCTAACCTAACCAAACGTAAACTGACTCAACCTAACGTGCCGCGACATCTATTGCAGGCCTCCACAGAGACAAGCAGAGCCAGTTAGAGGAGAGTAGAGCGTAGAAATCCAAAGGACCGCAGTGCGTGGCACAAACGTCAAAGCTATCCTCCCCTAACCAAACCTAACATAACGTGGCCAAACGTAACAAAACTCAATCTTTCGTGCCGCGACAACTATTGCTGGCCTCCCAAGGGTCGAGCAGAGTATAGTAGAGCAATGTAGAGCAATGAAATCCACCGAATAGTAGTGTCCAGCACGAAAGTCATGGCTCTCCCGCCCCATCATGTCCAAACGTAATATATTCAGGCGTACCCTAACCTAACCGAATGTGCCGACACCACTATTGCTGGAATCCCCAAAGCCAAGCAGAGAATATTAGATCGCTGTAGAGCGCACAAGTACAGCGAATATCAGTGAATAGCTGAAAAGTCAGTTCTACCCTGTCCTAACCTAACCAAACGTAACATGACCGAACGTAACCTAACTCAGGCTGACGCACCGCGGCCACTATTTATGGCCATCCCAGAGCCAACCGGAATGTATTAGAGGAGAGCAAAGAGCAGAAATCCATAGAAACGCAGCGCATGACAGAAGAGTCGAAGGTACGCTAGCCAAACTGTTGCCAACGTAACCTAAGCAAACGTAGTCCATCTCAAGCTATCTTGGCGAGACTACTATTCCTGGTCTCCACAGAGACAAGCGGATCACTCTAGGGCACAGTAGAGCGCAGAAGTACACGTCATTTCAGTGTGCAGGACGAAAGTCGAAGGTATCACATCCGATGCAAAACAAACGTAACATAACTCTACATAACTCGCAGGGGCCAACGATTCTGGCCTCCCCAGAGCAAAGCAGAGCATATTAGATCACTATAGAACGTAGAAATCAACCGAATGGTTGTGTATAGCACAAAAGTAGAAGCGGTTCTAGCGAAACATAACCAAATATAGCATAACCAGGCGTAACCGAACTGCACATAACCGCCCTACACCACTAATGCTGTCCTCCCCGGAGACAGGCAGAATATACTAGAGCACAGTAGATCACATAAATCCGCGACGTTCAGTGTGAAGCACAAAAGTGAATATCACCTAACCTAACCTGACCTAACGTAACGCACCCAAACGTAGCCTAAGTCAGCATAAGGTGCGAAAACACTATTGCTGCCTTTCCCATAGTCATGCCGAACATATCATGTCACAGTGGAGCGCAGACGTCCACGGGATAGCATTATATAGCGCGAAAGTGAGTGCTACCCTCTCCTACCCTAACGAAATGTAACGTAACCAAGCGCAGCCTAAATCAAGCTAACGTGCCGGGACCACCATTTCTGGCCTCCCCAGAGAAAAGCGGACCATATTAGAGGAGACTAGAGGGCAGAAATGAATGGAATCTCAGTGTATAGCAGTAAAGTCAAAGCTATCCAAACATAACCATAGCTGACGTAACTAAACCAAACGTAGCATATCTCAACCTAACTTGGCGAGACAGCAATTACTGGCCTCCCCAGGGCCAAGCAGAGCATACTAGAGCACATTAGAGCGCAGAAATCCACCGCCTTCCAGTCTACAGCACAAAAGTCAAAGATATCTTATCCTAACCCAAACGAACCTAACCTAACCCCACACAACGCTCGGCGGCATCTGCTTCTGGCTGCCCCAGAGCCAAGCTGAGCATATCAGATCACAGTATAGCGCAGAAATCTACCGAATAGCAGTGCATAAGGGAAAAGTCAAAGCTATCCTGTCCGTGCGTAACCAATTGTAACATACTAAAACGCAACTTTACTCAACATAATGTGCAACGACCACCATTACTGGCCACTCCAGGGTCATGCAGAGTATACTAGAGCAAGGTAGAGCCCGGAAATCCAGCGAATAGCAGTGCATATCGCAAAAGTCGACGCTACACTATCCTAACCGACCCAAACGTAATAAAACCAGATGTAACAAATCTGAACCTGAAGCGATGAGATCACTATTACTGGAATCCCCAGTACCAAGCAGAACACACCAGAGCACAGTAGTGCGCAGAAATGCACCGAATAGCAGTGTATACCACGAAAGTCAAAGCAATGCATACAAAATCCAAACGAATATAACCTAGCCAAACGTAGCCTATACCTACCTAAAGTGCCGAAACCACTATTGCTGGCCTCCTCCGTGTAAAGCAGAGCATATTAGAACACAGTCGAGCGCAGAATTCCGACGGATAGCAGTATATGGCACAAAAGCCATGCTACAATCTCCTACCCTAACCAAACGTATCATATGCAGACGTAGCATAAATCAAACTAGCGTGACGGGACCACAGCTACTCGCCTCCCCAGAGTCCATCAGAGTAAAGTAGGGCAATGTAGAGAGCAGAAATCTACCGAAAGGCAGTGTATGGCACAAAAGTCAGAGCTACCTTGTCCTAAGCTCTCCAAACGTAATATAAACAAACATAACGTAACCAAACATAGGGTCCCACGACCACTGCTTCTGGCTTCAAGAGAGCCAAGCCGGGTACAGCGGAGCGACGTCGAATTCTGAAATCGACGGAACGGCATCGTGTCGCAGAAAAGTCAGTACTATTCTAACTAAACAACCAGACCTGACATAACCAAACGTATAATAATACAATCTAACGCGCCGCGACTAGCATTGACGGCCCCGGCGGTGATTCGCAGCGAATAGCATGAAGGCCGAAGGCATCCGATCCTATCCATAGTTAACGTGACATAATCAAACGTAACATATCTCAACCTAACTTGCCGAGAACACCATCACTGACCATGCCAGAGACAAGCAGTACACGTTAGTGGAGAGTAGATGGCAGAAATCCATGTAATGACATGTGCATAAGAAAAGTGAGTGCTACGTAAGCCTAACCCAAACAAACAGAGCATTACCAAACATTGCATAACTGAACCTATCGTGGCGAGATAGCTATTGATGACCTGGCCAGTGCCAATCAGGTCATGCTAGAGCACAGTAGGGCGCAGAGATTCACCGAATGTCATTCTACAGCGCAAAAGTAAAAGCTATCCAGTCCAAACTGAGCCTAACCCAATCTAACATAACGTAACGTGGCTCGACGTTACGTGCCGATAGCACTATTGCTGGCTTTCCTGTAGTCCAGATGAACACGCTAGAGCTCGGTAGGGCCCAGAAATCCACCTAACAGCAGACTACAGCTCTAAAGGCAACGGTACTCCCTCCCTACCTAACCAAACTTAACATAGCCAAACGTAACCCAACACAACCCAACTCGCCGCGATCACTATTGCTGGCCTCAACAGAGCCAGGTGGAACACACTAGTGGAGGGTATAATGCAGAAATCCGTAGAATCGCAATGTACATCTGAATGGTCAGCGACACCAAATCCGAACCCAAACAAACAGAACGTAGCCAAACATAGCCATACTCAACGTAACGTGCCGAAACCGCTACTGTTGCCCCCCAAGAGCAAAGCAGGACATACTACAGCACAGCAGAGCGCAGACATCCACCGAACAGCAGTATACAGATCATTAGTTACAGCCATCCTAACCAAACATAGCCTATCCCAAACCAATCGAACGTAACATGATTCAACGTAACGCGCATAGACCACTGCTGCTGGCCTTCCCAGAGCCAAGCTGAAAATATTAGAGCAGCTGCGTGCCAGAAATCCACCTAGTGGCGGACTATAGCACTAAAGTTAAAGATACCCTCTCCTAACCTAGACAAGCGTAACATAACCAAACGTAACATAACTCCAGAAAATATGCGGTGGCATCTACTGCTTGCGACCGCAGAGCCAAGCAGAACACATCGGTGGAGAGCGGAACGCAAAAATCAATAGAATTTCAATGTATATCGGGAAAGTCAGGGTTACGCAGGCCTAACACAAACCAACAGAACATAAACAAATATAGCCTGACGCAACGTAACGTGCCGAAACCGCTACTGCCGCCCCAAGAGCAAAGCAGGACATACTACAGCACAGCAGAGCGCAGAAGTTCCCCGAATAGCTGTGCACAGCACAAAAGTTAAAGCTACCCTGACCAAAGTTTGCCTGACCCAACTTAACCGAGCGTAAAGTGTCTCAACGTAACGTGCAGAGGCCGCTATTGCTGCCCTCCCCAGAGCCAAGCAGGACAAGCTAGAGCACAGTAGATCGCATATCTGCACTGATTATCAGTGTACAGCACAAAACTTAGAGCAATCCGGACCAAACTTTGCCTAACCCATCCCAGCGGTACAAAACCGGATACAGCATAACGTGCTGAGGCTACTTTTGCTGGCCTCACAGGATCCAAGAAAAAAACATTAGAGCACAGAAGGGCGCAGAGCTCCACCTTATAGCAGACTATCGAACTAAAGTCAGAGCTGTCACCTCCTAACCTAACCAATCTTAACATAACCACGCATATCATATCCGAACCAAAGGTGCCGAGACCGCTCATGCAGCCCAACCCAGAGCGCTGCAGTGCATACTAGTACACAGTAGAGCGCAGAGATCTACCGTATAGCAGTCTACAGCACAAAAGTTAAAGGTACCTTGACCAAACATAACATTACCTAGCAAATCCGAACGTTACCAGACCCAACATAGCGTTCCGAGGCCAATATTTATTGCCTTCCCGGGGACAAGCTGAAACCATTAGGGCACAGTATGGCGCAGGAATCCACCTCATAGCGGACTACAGCACTAAAGTCAAGGCTACCCTCTCCTAACCTAACCAAACGTAACGTAGTCGAACGTAACATAACCCAAACTAACGTGCCGCGTCCTATATTGCTGGCCACCGCAGAGCCAAGCAGAACACATTAGCGGAGAGCAGTACGCAGGAATCCATAGAATCGCAGTATATATCTGGAAAGACAAAGCTACCCAAACCTAACGCAGACCAAAATTCGATAGCCAGACAAAGCCTAACTCGAACTAACGTGCCGAGACCGCTATTGCAGCCCTCCCGAGAGGCAAGCAGAACACATCAGTATAGAGTAAAACGCGGAAATCCAAATAATCGCAGTGTATATCATAAAAGACAATGCTACCCATACCTTTCAGAAGCCAACATGGCACAGCCAAACATAGCATAACACAACACAACATGCCGAGACCGCTATTGCTGCCCTCCACAAGGCCAGGCAGGGCAAGATAGAGCACAGTGGAGCGCAGATGGCCACCGAACTTGACTGCAAAAAACAAAAGATAAAGCTGTCCTTACCGAACGTAGCCTAGCCCAACCTAACCGAATGTAGCCGGACCCAACCTAACCGAACGTAACCTGACCCAACATAAACGGCCGTAACCTCGATTTCTGGCATTTCCGATGCCAAGCTGGAGATGTTAGAGCTCTGTATGACGCAAAAATGCACCTAAGAGCAGGTTAGGGTGCTAAACGCAAATCCATCCTCTCCTAACCTAACCAAAGGTAGCATAACCGAACGTAACATAACTCAACTTGACGTACCGCGACCACTATCGCTGGCCTCCCCAGAGACAAGCGGAACACATTAGCATAGAGTAGAACGCAGAAATCCACAGAATTGCATTGTATATCAGAAAAGAGGAAGCTACACAGACCTAAACCAAGCAAACACAGCATACCCAAACGTAGCCTAACTCAAAATAACGTGCCGCGGCCGCTACTGCTGGCCTCCTCAGAGCGAGGCAGAATATACAAGAGGACAACAGAGCCCAGAATTCCACGG
>NW_016926683.1:18732-21766 GCF_001483705.2 Eufriesea mexicana
CCAACCGTAACATAACCAAACGTAACATAACTGAACTTGACGTGCCGCGACCACTATCGCTGGCCTCCCCAGAGCCAAGCGGAACACATTAGCATAGAGTAGAACGCAGAAATCCACAAAATTGCCTTGTATATCAGAAAAGAGAAAGTTACACAGACCTAAATCAAGCAAACGGAGCATATACAAACGTAGCCTAACTCAAAATAACGTGCCGAGACATCTATTGCTGGCTTCCCCAGAAACAAGCAGGACATGCTAGAGCACAGTAGAGCGCAGAAGTCCCCCGGATTGCAGTGCACAGCACAAAAGTTAAATCTATCCTGACCAAGCTTAGCTTGACCAAGGCTAACCGGACGTAACCTGACTCAACATACCTTGCATAGACCACAATTGCTTGCCTCCCCAGAGCCATGGAGAACACATTATTGGAGAGTACAGCTGAGAAATACATAGGATCGCTGTGTACATCAGAAAGGTCAAGGCCACACAAACATAACTCAATCCAAGAGGACATACCCAAATGTACTATAACTCAACCTAGCGCACCGAGACCGCTCTTGCTGCAGTCCGCAAGGGCAAACAGGACACACTAGAGCGCTGTAGAGCGCAGAAATCCACCATATAACAGTATACAGGACGATAGTTAAAGCTACCCTACCCAAACTTGGTCTAACCCAACCTAACTCAACGTATCACTATTTAACGTAACGTCCCGAGACCATCACTGCTGGCCATCCCAGAGACATGCAAAATACGTTTGTAGAGAGAGGGACGCCGAAATCCATATGATCCCAGTGCATATCGGAAAAGTCGAAGCTGCCCAAACCTAACCCAAACAAACAGAACGAAGCCAAACATAGCCTAACTCAACCTAACGTGCCTAGATCGCTATTGCTGCTCTTCCCAGAGAAAAGCAGGGCATTCTTGAGTGGAGAAGGTCGCAGAAGTCCACCGAATATACGCGTAGAGTACAAAAGTTAAACACATCCTGACCAAACTTAGACCGACAAAACGTATCCGATCGTAACCTGACTCATCAGAACGTGCACTGACCACTATCGCTGGCATTCCCAGGGCAAAGCTAAAAGCATTGGAGGACTGCAGGGAGCATAAATCCACCTAATAGCAGACTATAGCGCTAAGGTCAAAGCCACCACTCCTAACCTCACCAAACGTGACATAATCACACGTAACCCAACTCAACCTACCGTCTCGCGACGGCTATTGGTGGCCTCCCCAGAGCCAAGCAGAGCACATTAGTGGAGAGTAGAACGCAGAAATCCATAGAACTGCAGTTTATTTCAGAAAAGCCAAAGCTACCCAAACCGAACCCAAACAAACAGAGCACAGCCAAGCAGAGCCCAGCTCAAACTAACGTGCCGAGACCGCTGTTGCTGCCTTTGCCAGAGCCAAGCTGGGCGTACTACAGCGCAGTACAGCGCAGAAGTACACATGGTAGCAGTGTACAGCATAACAGCTAAGGCTACCTTGGCCAATGTTCGCCTAACCCAAACTAACCGAACGTAGCGTGATTCATCACAAAGAGCAGAGACCACTATTGCTGGCCTTGCCAAAACCAAGCCCAAAATATTAGAACTATGTAGGGCGCATAAATCCACCTAATAGCAAACAATGCCCCTACGGTCGAACTAGCTCTCCTAACGTAACCCATCGTGACATAACCAAACGTAACCTAACTCAAACTGACGTGCTGCGAACACTATTGCTGGCCTCCCCTGGGTCAAGCGGAAAACGTTAGTGGAGATTAGAACGCAGGAATCCTTAGGATTACAGTGTACATCAGAAAAGTCAAAGCTGCACAAACGTATCCCAAACGAACAGAGAATATCCAAACGAAGAATATCTCGCACGAACGTGCCGAGACCGCTATTGCTGCCCACCCCAGAGCCAAGGAGGACATACGAGAGCACAGCGGAGCGCAGAAATCCATCCAATAGCGATGTGCAACACAAAAGATAAAGCTATCCATAAAAAACGTAGCCAATCCCGACATAAATGAACGTAGCCTGACTCATCGTAACGTGCCGAAAACACCCTTGCTGGCCTTATTCGTGCCAACCTAAAGATATTAGAGCACTATGGGTCGCAGGAATCCACCTAATTGCAGAATACGGCACCAAAGACAAAGCTATCCCATTCTAACGTAACCGACCGAAACAAAACCAAACGTAACCTAGCCCAAACTAACGTCCCGAGGCCGCTGTTGCTGCCCTCCGCAGGGTCAAACCGGACTTACCACAGCGCAGCAGAGCACAGAAATCCGCCGAATAGCTGCGTACAGTGCAAAAGTTAAAGCTATCCTGACCAAACTTAGCATGAACCAGCCTAACCGAACGTAACGCGACTCATCGTAACGTGCCGAGACCACTATTGCTGGCATTCCGTGGGCGAAGCTGAAAATACTAGAGCACTGTAGGGCCCAGGAAACCTCCTAATTGCAGACTATAGCACTAAAGTCAAAGCCATCCTCTCCTAACCTAGCCAAAAGTAACATGACCGAAAGTAGCCTAACTCAACCTAACGTGCGGCGACCACTATTGCTGGCCAGCTCATAGCCAAGCAGAAAGAACTAGAGCGCAGTAGAGCGCAGAAATCCACCGAATAGCAGCGTACTGCGCTAAAGTCGATGCAACCCTCAAAAAACATTGCTTAACCCAGCGTAACCGAACGTAACTTGACTCAACATAGGGTGCCGATACCACCGTTGCAGGTCTCCCCAGAGCCAAGCTGAAGATATTAGGGCACTGTAGGGCGCAGAGCATATCAGAGGACATTAGATCATAGATATCCGCCGAATAGCAGTGTAAAGCACAAAAGTCAAAGCCGTCCTAACAAAGCAAAGCCAAACCCATCCGAACCAAACGTAGAATAACTAAACATAACGAGCCGAGATATCTATTGCTGGCATCGACAGAGCTCAGCAGATCATATTACTGCACAGTAGAGGACAGAAATCCCCCGAATAGCAGCGTACAGCACAAAAGCAAAAGGCATCTCAGCCAGACCTAACCTA
>NW_016926683.1:22568-24739 GCF_001483705.2 Eufriesea mexicana
TTACTCAGACTGACGTGCCGAGACCACGGTTTCTGGCCACCACAGAGCCAAGCAGAACATATTAGAGCCCAGTAGATTGTAGAAACATACCATACAGCATTGTATGGCACAAACGTCTGAACTACCCAGTCCGAGCCTCACCAAACGTGGCACAACCAGACGTATCGTAACTCTACCTAACGTGCCGAGACCGCAATTTCCTACCACCTTGGTGTCAAGCAGATAATATTAGATAACAGTAGAGGGCATAGAACCACGGCATTGCAGTGTATAGCACATAAGTCGAATACATCCTGACCTAAGCTAACCTAACCTAACCATTCCAAACGTAAAGTAACATAACAGAGCGTGACGAGACCACTATTCCTAGCCATCCCGGAGCCAAGCAGTAAATATTAGAGCGCAGTAGATGGCAGAAATCCACCGAATAGCAGTGTATGAGACAAAAGTCTAGGCTATCCTATCATAACCACGCCAAACGCAACATAACAAACCGAGCATAGCATAACACAATCTAACGTGCCGGGACCACTATTCCTGGCCTGACCAGATCCATTCAGATTATACCAGAGCACAGTAGAGCGCATATATCCACTGCACTGAAGTATATAGCACAAAACTCAAACATATCCTAACCTAACCTACGCAAACGTAGTGCAACTCAACATAGCGTTACGAGACCAATACTGCTGCCCTACGCGGAGCCTGAAAGACAATGTTATGGCACAGTAGAAATCAGGAATCCACCGAATAGCAGAGTATAGTACAGAAGCCGTTGGCATCCCTACCAAACCTAACCTAACCTTACCTAAACGAACGTAACCTAACTCAAACTATAGAGACACCACCGCCATTGCTGGCCTCCACAGAGACGAGTGGAGTGCAATAGAGCAACGAAAATCGCAGAAATCCACCGAATAGATGTGCATAGCACGAAGTCAAAGTTACCCTAATCTAACCTAACCTAACGTGACACAACCGAACGTAACTTAACACAGCCTAACATTCCTAGAACACTATTCCCGGCCTTCATGCCTCCAAGCAGCACATATAACAGGAGAGTGGGACGCAGAAATCAATAGAATTTCAGTGTATAGCAGAAAGGTCGAAGATACCCAAGCATAACCCATGCTAATATAACCTGACCAAACGTAACCTAGCATAACATAACGCGGTGCCGCGGCCACTGATTCTGGACTACGCAGGGCAAGGCGGGGCATATTAGGGCACAGTAGGGCCGATAAATCCATCGAATAGCAATGTACAGCGCAAAGGTCATTGCGATACTGTCCCGACCAGAACAATCGCAACATTGCCAAACGTAACCAAACTCAACCAAATGCGCCATTACCTCCTCTGCCTGCCTCCATAGAGTCAAGCAGAAAGTATTAGAGGAGAGCAGGGCGCAGAAATCCACCGAACGATAGTTTACACCACGAAAGTCCAAGCTATCCTAACCTAAGCCAGATTAACGTACACTCACCGAACTTAGACTAACACAACCTGACGTGCGGCGACCAATATTCGTGGCCTTGTCATCGTCTAGCAAATAAGAGCAGAGCACATTTGTCGGCAGGAATCCACCGAGTAGCTGTGCATAGCACGAAAGCCGGAGCTACCCTACCAAACTTATTCTAACCTAACCTATCCAAGCGTAACATATCCCAACCCAACGCGTCATGAGCACCTTTGCTCTCATCCCGAAAGCAGAACTGGGTACAGTAGAGCAGCGTAGAGCACAGAAGCTCACCGAACAGCAGTGTACAGCCCAATAGTTGTAGTTACCCTCTCCTAACATAAGCATACGTATCATAAACGGAAATAGCATAACTCAACGCATCGTGCCGCGGCAACTATTTCTAGCCTCCGCGGAGCAATGTAGGGCATATTAGAGCACAGTAGAGCGGAGAAGTCCTCTGACTAGCAGTGTATAGCTCAAAAGACGTAGCTATCCTAACCAAACTCAACGATACCTAGTAAAACTAAACGTTATGCAACTCAACCTAACGTGCCGCGACCACTATTCCTGGCGTCCCAGGACGCGAGCGGGGCGTGAGAGTGCTCGGAGCAGCGCTGAAGTCCATAGAACCGCAGTGAACAGCAAAAAAATCAAAGCACCCTACACCTTGCCCAGGCCAACGTAAACTAACGAAACGCATCCTAACTAAACC
>NW_016926683.1:25509-25713 GCF_001483705.2 Eufriesea mexicana
GCCAGGGCAGTCATTGCTGGCAACTCTAGAGTCGGGTAGAGTATGGTAGAGCAACGAAGAGCGCAGAAATAGCCTCCACGAACCAAGCAGAACACATTAGAGCTCAGTGGAGCGCAGAAATTTACCAAATGGCCGTGTATAGCACAAAACTCGAAACCACCCTAACCGAACCTAACCGAACCTAACCTAACCAAACGTCACGAA
>NW_016926683.1:26446-30041 GCF_001483705.2 Eufriesea mexicana
AACACAACCTACCGTGCCAGGACCACCGTTGCTGTCCACAACAGAGTCAAGCAGAGTATGGTAGAGCACAGTGGTTCGCAGAAAGCCACCAAATATCATTGTATAGCACAGAAGTATAAGATAACCCAACACAACCAGACACAACCCAGCATAACCAAACGTAAAATAATTAAACCCAACCATCCGAGGCCTCCATTGCTGGCCTCCCTGGAGCAAAGCAGAACACGCCACAGCAGAGTAGATCGTAGAAATCCACCGAATATCAGTGTGTACCACGAAAGTCGTATCTATCCAGGCCTAACCCGAAAAAACGTAACGTAGGCAAACGCAGCGTAACTCTAAATAACGGCCCAAGACAACTGTTACTGGGCTCCCAGAGTCGTGCAGAGTGCAGTAGGACAACGTAGGGCGTAGCAATCGCCCGAATAGCTGTGAAAAGCTCAAAAGTCCAAGCGATCCTGGCCAAACGTAACGCAAGCTGACCTAACGGAACGTAATATGACTCAATCTAACGTGATGCGACCACTATTGCTGTTCTCCCCAGGGCCATGCACGACATACTAGATCAAAGTGGGGCGCCGAAATCCACAGAATCGCAGTGTATAGCAGAAAAATCAAAGGTATAGAGACCATACCCATGCTAACATAGACTAACGGAACGTAACCTAACACAGCCAAACATGTCGCGGCCAATGTTTCTGGCCACGCCGGAGCAAAGCAGAGCATGTTGGAGTACTATAGAATTCAGAAGTCCACCGAACAGCAGTGTACAACGCAAAAGTCAGGGCTAACTTATCCTAACTTTACAAAACGTAACAAAAATGTATGTAATATATCGGAACCAAACGCGACGCGACCACTGCCTCCGACATCCCTTGAGCCAAGCAGCACATACTAAAGCAGAGTAGAGCGCAGAAATCCACCGCAATGCAGTGTATGGCCATAAAGTCAAAGATATCCAAACCATACCTGAACTAACCTAACCTAACCAATCGTAGTATATCTCAATATATGGTGAATAGACCACTATTGCTGGCCTCCGCCGGGACAAACAGAACACACTAGAGCACACAAGGTGGCAGGAATCCACCGAATAGCAGTGTAAAGCATGAAACTCAAAGCAATCCTATCCTTTATATACAATCTTAACATAGCAGGACGTAACATAACAAAACCTAACGTACCGCTGCCACAATTGCTGGCCTCCCCAGAGTCAAGCAAAGCTTACTATAGGGCAGTAGTGCGCCGAAAACCATAGAACCGCAATGTACAGCACAAACGTCATAACTATCCATACCTAACTCAGGCCAACCTAACATAACCAACCGCAGCCTACCTAAACGTAACGTGCCGCGACCGCTATTGGTGGCCTCCACAGAGCCGAGCAGAATATAGTGGAGCACTGTCGAGCGCAGAGGTCCACCCGAAAACAGTGTATAGCACGAATGCCGAAGCTACACGCACCAAACATTGTCTAACCTAAACTAACCATAAGAAACGTAGCTCAACCTAACGTGCCGAGACCACACGTGCAGGTCTCCCCAGATTCAAGCTGAACATGCTACAGCGAAATAGGCAGCAGAAAGCCAACGAATAGTATTGCATAGCACAGAAGTCAAAGATATACAGACCTAACCTGACGCAACCGGGAATTACCAAACTTAGCCTGACTCGACCTAACGTGCCGAGAGGGCCATTGCTGCCCTCCCCAGAGCCAAGCAGAAAATAATAGAACACTGGAGAGCGCAGTAATCCGCGGATAACAGTGTACAGCACATGAATCCAAGCTATCCTATCCTAACTTCACAAAACGAAACATAACCGAAAGTAGCATAGCTCAAGCTAGCGTGCCGCGACCGCTATGGCAGGCTTCCACAGAGCCAAGCAAAACATACTAGAGAACACTAGTGCGCTGAAATCCGCCGAACAGCTGTACGTAGCGCGAAGGACAAAGCTATTCATATCGAACTTTGCCTAACATAGGCTAACCTACCGTAACATCACACAACCTAACGTGACGAGCCCAATATTGCCGGCATTCCCAGGGCTAACCAGAAAACGTTAGAAGGCAGTAGATCGCAGAAATGCGCGGATAGCAGTGTATAGTACAAAAGTCTATATTATCCTATCCTAACCTATCCACACGTAACATAACCGAAGGAAGCGTAGCTCAATCTAACGTGCCGATACCACTATCACTGGCCGCCACAGGGCAAGCAGACCACACTACAGCACATTAGAGCGCAGAAATCCACCGCATTGCATTGTATAGCAGAAAAGTCAATCATATCCTTACCCAAGTTGACCTAACTTAACCCACACAGACGTAGTATAGCTCAATATAACGTGATGAAGGTCATATGGCTGGCCTCTGCAGAGATAATCAAAGCATATAAGGGCACACTATAAAGCAGCAATGCACCGAATAGCAGTGAAAAGCTCAAAAGTCGCCGTAGCATACCTTAGCCAAGCCAAATGTAACATAACTCAATCTTACGTACCGCGACCGCTATTGCTGGCCTCCACAGAGTAGAGCAGAACTTACCAGAGGACAGTAGGGCGCAGAAGTACATAGAAACACAGTGTAAAATACAAAAGTCATATGGATCCATACATAACCAAAGCTAACATAGCCTAACCAAACGTTGCCTGCGACAACGTGACGTCCCGCGGCCACTGCTTCTGGCCACCCTAGGGCCAAGCAGAATGTAGTAGAGCGCAGTCGAGCGCAGAAATCCCCAGAACAACGGTGTATTGCACGAAAGTCGTAGTTATCCTGACCAAGCTTGACCTACACTAACCTAACCAAACGTAATGTAGCTCACCCGGCCGGCCAGGATCACTCTTTCTCGCCTTCCCAGACTCTATCAGAGAACTGCAGAACAATATGTAGCACAGAAATCCACCGAATAACAGTACATACCACGAAAGTCGAAGCTGCCCTGACCAAACTAATCCTAAACTAAACTAACCAAACGTAACCTAACTCAACCTGACGTGCCGCGACCAGTACTGCTAGCATCCGCGGAGGCAAGCAGAATATAGTAGATCACAGTATATCGCAGAAATCCACAGAAAAAAAGTGTATGGCGCGAAAGTCAAAGTATGCTACCATAACTTATCAAAACGTAACATACAAAACGTAGCATATCTCAAACTAACATGACGAAACCACTACAGGTTTCATCCCCAGAGCCAAGCAGAATATACTAGAGCACAGTAGATCACAGAAACCTACCGGAAAGCAGTGTACAGTACGAAAATCGGAGCTACCCTGACCAAACCAAGCCTAACCTATCCTAACCAAACGGAACCTAACTCAACCTGACGTGCCACTACTGCTGTCACACGCCCCCCAGAGTCGAGCAGAGAATGGTACCGAGCAATGCGGAGCGCAGAAATCCATCGAATAGCAGTGTATAGCACAAAAGTCGAAGATACCCTAACCCAAACTGTCCCAACCTAACCTAACCAGACGTAGCGTAACCCAACAGAACGTGCCGCAAACACAGCTACTGACATACGCGGAGACAAGCAGAATACAGCAGAGCACTGCGACCACAGATGTCCACCGAAAGCCGTGTATGGCAAGAAA
>NW_016926683.1:33447-41833 GCF_001483705.2 Eufriesea mexicana
TGCCGAGCCCAATATTGCTGGCATTCCCAGGGCTAAGCAGAAAACGTTAGAAGGCAGTAGATTGAAGAAATGCGCGGATAGTAGTGTATAGCACAAAAGGCTAGATTGTCCTATCCTAACCTATCCACACGTAACATAACCGAAGGAAGCGTAGCTCAATCTAACGCGCCGAGACCACAATCACTGGCCGCCACAGGGCAAGCAGACCATACTACAGGACACTAGAGCGCAGAAATGCGCCGCATAGCATTGTATAGCAGAAAGGTCAATCATATCCTTACCCAAATTGACCTAACTTAACCCATACAGACGTAGTATAGCTCAATATAACGTGACGAAGACCATATGGCTGGCCTCTGCAGAGACAATCAAAGCATATAAGGGCACACTAGAAAGCAGCAATGCACCGAATAGCAGTGAAAAGCACAAAAGTCGACGTAGCATACATTAACCTAGCCAAATTTAACATAACTCAACCTACCGTACCGCGACCGCTATTGCTGGCCTCCACAGAGTAGAGCAGAACTTACCAGAGGACAGTAGGGCGCGGAAGTACATAGAAACACAGTGTATAATACAAAAGTCATATGGATCCATACATAACCAAAGCTAACTTAGCCTAACCAAACGTAGCCTACGACAACGTGACCACTACTTCTGGCCATCCCAGGGCCAAGCAGAATGTAGTAGAGCGCAGTCGAGCGCAGAAATCCCCAGAACAACTGTGTATTGCACGAAAGTCGTAGTTATCCTGACCAAACTTGACCTACCCTAACCTAACCAATCGTAATGTAACTCACCTGGCCGGCCAGGACCACTCTTTCTCGCCTCCCCAGACTCTAGCAAAGAACTGTAGAACAATATGTAGCGCAAAAATGCACCGAATAACAGTACATAGCACGAAAGTCGAAGCTACCCTGACCAAACTGAACCTAAACTAAACTAACCAAACGTAACCTAACTCAACCTGACGTGCCGCGACCACTACTGTTAGCATCCGCGGAGGCAAGCAGAATATAGTAGATCACAGTATATCACAGAAATCCACAGAAAAAAAGTGTATGGCGCGAAAGTCAAAGTATGCTACCATAACTTATCAAAACGTAACATACAAAACGTAGCATATCTCAAACTAACATGACGAAACCACTACAGGTTTCATCCCCAGAGCCAAGCAGAATATACTAGAGCACAGTAGATCACAGAAACCTACCGGAAAGCAGTGTACAGTACGAAAATCGGAGCTACCCTGACCAAACCAAGCCTAACCTATCCTAACCAAACGGAACCTAACTCAACCTGACGTGCCACTACTGCTGTCGCACGCCCCCCAGAGTCGAGCAGAAAATGGTACCGAGCAATGCGGGGCGCAGAAATCCATCGAATAGCAGTGTATAGCACAAAAGTCGAAGATTAGAAAGAACCCATTAGCATTCCTAACCTAACCCAACGGAACGTAACATAACTCAATCTAACTAGCCGAGACCACTATTAATGACCACCCCAGCGACAAGCGGTGCATATAAGAGCGCAACAGAGCGCAGAAATCCACCGAATAGCATTGAATGGCAAAAAATTCTTAGGTACTGTGTCCTAACATAACCAAACTTGCCATATGCGTACGTAGCGTAACTAAACCTAACGCGCCGAGACCACCCTTGCTGGCCTTGTCAGAGCCAAGCTGAAAACGTTAGAGCTCTGTAGGGCGCAGAAATCCACCAAATAGCAGAATACAGCACTAAAGACTTAGCTGCTCCTACTAACCTAAGCAACCGAATCATAACCAAACGTAACCTCACTCAACCGAAAGTGCCGCGAACACTATTGCTGGGCTCCCCAGAGCCAAGCAGGACACATTAGCTCATAATAGGACGCAGAAATTCATTGAATCGCTGCGCATATCGGAGACGTCAGAGTTACCCAGGCCTAACCCGAACCATCAGAACGTAACCAAACATTGCCTGACTCAAATTAACGTGCCGAGACCGCCGCTGCTGCCATTCCGAAAGCCAAGCAGGACATACTAGAGCGCAGCGGAGAGCAGAGATCCACCGAATGGCAGTGTACAGCACAAAAGTTGAAGCAATCCTGACCAAATTTAGCCTGACCCAAACTAACAGAACGTAATATGGCTGTTCATAAAGAGACGAGACCACTATTGCTGGCCTTGCCAGAGACAAGCTGAAAATTTTAAAGCACTGTACGGAGCTGAAATGCACCTAATAGCAGAATGTTCCACTTAACTCAACGCAATCTTCTCCTAACATAACGAAACTTAACATAACCAAACGTAACAGAACTCCATCTGACGTGCCGGCACCACTGTTGCTGTTATCCGCAGAGTCAAGCAGAACACATTAGTAGAGAGTAGAACGCAGAATCCATGTAATTGCAGTGTGTATCAGAAAAGTCAAAGCTACCCAAACCTAACCCATACAAACAGAGCATAATCAAATATAGCGTAATACAGCACTAATGTCGAAGCCATCCTCTCCTAACCTAGCCAACCGTAACATAAAAAAGCATAACCCAACTCAACGTAACCTGCCGCGACCACTATTGCTGGCCACCCCACGGTCAAGCGGAATACGTTCGTGCGGAGTGGATCGCAGAAAACCATATAATCGCAGTGTATATCGGAAAAGTCAGAGTTAAACGAACCTAACCCAAACAAACATAACATAGCCAAACGTAGCCTAGATCAACATAACGTGCCGCGAGCAGTATTGCTGGTCTCGCCAGAACGAAGCAGAATATAATACAGCACAGTAGAGCGCAGAGATGCGCCGAATGACAGTCTTCAGTGCGAAAGTCGAAGCTACCCTGACCGAACATAACATAACCTATCCAAACCGAACGTAACCTATCACAACGTAACGTGCCGAGACAACTACTGCTGTGCTCCCCAGTGCCACATAGGAAATATGACAGCATAGTATAGCGCAGAAAGCCACAGAACAGCAGTGCGTAGCACAAAACTCGTAGCTACCCTGTCCTAAGCTAATCAAACGTAACGTAACCAAACGTATCATAGCTCAGCCTAACGTGCTGGGACCGCTATTGCTGGCATCCCAGGGCCAAGCAGAATGTTGTAGAGAACGGTGGCGCACAGATATACGCAGAATAGAAGTCCGGCGGGAAAGTCAATGCTATCTTAGACGAATCTACCGCAACCTAACCAAACCAAACACACCGCACTATACCTAGCGTGCCGAGACCGCCATTGCTGGCCACGCTGGAGACAAGCAGAAGATTTTAGAGCGCAGTAGAGCGCATAAATCCACCGCATTGCAGTGTATAGCACAATAGTCGCAGATATCCTAACATGACCTGACCTAGCCCATCCTACTCTAACGTAGCCTACCTCATCATTAGGTGCCGAGACTACAACTGCTGACTAACCCAGATCCAAGCAGAACACCATAGCGCACAGTAGAGCGCAGCAATGCTTCTAACAGCAGTGTGTGCCAAAGAATTCAAAGCTACTCTATCCTAACATAGGATAAGGAGGCCAGAAGTAGCGGCCGCGGCACGATAGTCTTAATTAGGTTACGTTTGGCTATGCTACGATTGATTACATTTGTGTAAAATAGCTGTGGGTTTTGCGCTATGCACTACTGTTTGTTGGATTTCAGTGCTCTACTCTGCTCTAATATGCTCGGCTCGGCTCTATGGAGGCCCGAAATTGTAGGCTCGGCACATTGTGTTGATATGGGCTACGTACGGTTAGGTTTGGTTAGGAAAGTTTAGGTTAGGATATCTTCCACTTTTGTGATATATACTGCAATGCGGTTTATTACTGCGCTCTACTCTGCTCTAGTATACTCTGCTTGGCTCTGGGAAGGGCAGCAATAGTGGTCTCGGCACGTTAGGCTGAGTTCGCTTGCGTTTGGTTAGGTTACGTTACGTTTAGTACGGAAAGGATAGCACTGCCTTTTGGGCTGTACACTACTTTTTGGTGGATTTCTGCACCCTAATGCGCTCTAGTTTATTCTTCTTGGCTCCAAGTGGGCCAGCAATGGCGGCCTCGGCACTTTATGTTGAGTTAGGCTACGTTTGGCTGGTTCTGGTTATTTCATGTGAGGATTGCATATCTTTGGCTATTTTGCTATACACTGCAATGCGGCAGGTTTCTGCGCTCTACTGTCCTGTAGTATATTCTGCTTGTCTCTGTGGAGGCCAGAAATAGGGGACCAGACACGCTAGTTCTTATTAGGTTACTTATGGTTGCTTTCGATTAGCTGGATTAGGATATGGTAGATTCGTCTTTTGTGCTTTACACTGCTATTCGGCGGATTTCTGAGCTCTGCTGAGCTCTAATGTGTTCTGCTTGTGTTTGGGGAGGCCTGCGGTAGTGTCTTTGACAGGTTAGGTTGAGTTCGGTAACGTTCGGTTTTGTTAAACATTTTGTTAGGGCAGGGTAGTATACCTTTGTGCTACACATTGCTATTCCGAGGATCTCTGCGCTCTATATTGCGCTAATGCCCTCTGCTTTGCTCTGGGGAGGGCAGCAATAATGGTCGCGGCACGACATGTTGAGTTAGGCAAGGTTTGGCTATTGTATGTTGGTTCTGGTTAGGCACAGGTAACACTGACTTTCCTGCTATACACTGCAATTCTATGGATTTCTGTGCTCTGCCGTCCTCAAGTGTGCTCTGCTCGGCTCTGGGGACGCCAGCAGCTGTGATCGCATTAGTATGTCCTGCTGTGCCCTGGGCTGGCCAGCAATGGTGGTATCGGCACGTTATGTGGAGTTTGGCTACGTGCGGGTAGTTAACGATGGCTCAGGAAATGACTGGGTACCATTGACGTTTTGCTATACGCTACAATGCGGCGGGATCCTGCGCCCTGCTCTTCTCTGTTATATGCTGCTTGTTTATGGGGAGGCTAAGAATAGATATCCAGACACGATAAGTTGAATTATGGTACGTTTGGTTTTGCTACGATTGCCTTGGGAAGGGTAGGTTAGCTTTGACCTTTGTGCTATACACTGCTATGCGGCGGGTTTCTGCGCTCTACTCTGCGCCAGTATGTTCTGCTCGGCTCTGTGGAGTACGGCAACAGTGGTCTCGAGATATTAGGTTGAATTAGGATACGTTTGCCTATGTCATGGTTGGTTACAGTAGGACTGGGTAGCTTTGACTTTTGTGCTATACACTTCTATTCGGTGCATTGCTGCGCTATACTGTGGTCTAGCTTGTTCCGCATGCCTCTGGGGAGGGCAGCTTTAGTGCTCTCGGCACGCTATCTTTAATTCGGTGACGTTAGCTTATGTTATGCTTGGCTGCGTTAGCAGAGGGTAGCCTTCCTTTTGTGCAATACACTGATGCTCTATATATTTCTGCGCCCTACTCTCCTCTAATATGTTCTGCTTGGCTCTGAGGGGGGCAGCAATTTACTCCTGGTCACGCTAGGATTAGTTATGCTACCTTTGCTTACGTTACGTTTGGTTGGGTCAGGGTACGATAGCTTTGAATTTTGTGCTATACACTGCAGTTCCGTGGATTCCTGCGCTCTACAGGGCTATAGTATGTTCTGCTTCGCTCTGTGGTGGCTAGCGGTAGCGGTCATGGCACGTTGCGTTGCGTTAGGCATCGATTGGTTTGTTTAGGGTAGTTCAGCTAAGGCTTGGATGTCTTCGGCTTTCGTGCTATACGCTGCAATGCGTTGGGTTCGTGGGTTCTACTGTGCACTAACATGTTCTACCCGGCTCTGTGGTGGCCAGCAATAGTGGTCGCGTCACGTCAGTTTCAGTTAGGTTACGTTTGGTTATGCTAAGATTGGTTTGGTTAGGATAGGTTCGCCTTGAACTTTGAGCCACACACTGCTTTTCGGTGCATTTCAGCGACCTACCGTGCTCTAACGTTTCGTGCTCGGCTCTGGTGATGCAGCAATAGTGGTCTCTGCACGCTGGGTTGTGTTAGGTCGCGTTAGGTTACTTTACCTTTGGTAATGTTAGGATGGGGTAGCTTTGACTTTTGTGCCATAAACTGTTGTTCGGTGCATCACTGCGCCATACTGTGGTCTAACATGTTCTGCTTGGCTCTGTGGAGGCCAGCTGTTGTGTCCACGGCACGCTAGTTTTAGTTCTGGCACTTTCGGTTATATCACGATTGGCTAGGGTATTATGGGATAGCTTTGACATTTGTGCCATACTACGCTATTCGTGGCATTTCTGCGCTATCTTGTGCTCTAGCATGCTTTGCTTCGCTCTAGGGAGGCCAGCAGTAATGTCCTCGGCAAGTTAGCTTTAACACGGTTACGTTCGGTTATGCTAAGTTTGGTTAGGTTATGATAGGGTTGCTTTGACTTGTGCGCTATACACTGCTAGTCTAAGGATTTATGCGCTCTGCTCTCCCCTAATATGTCCTGCCTGGCTCTGGAGAGGGCAGCAATAGACATCTCTCCACGTGAGGTTGAGTTACGTTACATTTGGTTACGTTACGTATGGTCAGGATGGGATAGGATAGCTTTGACTTTTGCGCTACACATTGCTATTCGGTGGATTCCTGCGTTCCACTGTGACCTAATATCTTCTCCTTGGCTCTGGGGAGGCCACCAATATTGGTGCAGACACGCTAGCTTGTTTTCGGTTACGTTTGCATATGTCATGTTACGTTAAGTTCGGCAAGGGAAGATTTGACTTTCGTACTATACACTGCTACTCGGTGGAATTCTGCGCTCTGCTGCGCTCCACTACATTCCGCTTTGCCCTGTGGAGGCCAGCAGTTGTGGTCGCGGCACGTTATGTTGTGTTAGGCAACGTTTGGTTAGGTTATGTTAGTTTGGGGTAGGTTCGGATATATTTGACTTATCTGCTATACACTGAGATTCTATGGATTCCTCTGCTCTGCTCTAATCTAATGTTATGCCCGACTCTCCGGAGGCCAGCAATAGTGGTGGCGACACGTTAGACTGTGTTAGGATACGTTTGGTTAATTCATGTTGCTTGAGGTAGAGATTGGGTACCTCTGACCTTTTTGCTGTATACAGCAATGCGTCCGATTCCAGCGCCCTACTGTTCGCTACTATATTCTGCTTGTACCTGGGGTGGCCAACGATAGCTTTCCCGACACGATAGGTTGAATTAGGGTACGTTCGGCTTTGCTACGATTGGGTAGGAAAGTATAGGGTAGCTTCGTCTTTTGTGCCGTACACTGCTATGCTATGGATTTCTGCGATCTATTCTCCTCTAATATGTTCTGCTTGACTTTGGGGACGGCAGGAATAGCCGTCCTGTCACGTTAGGTTGAGTAAGGTTACGTTTGGATCAGTTACGTTTTTTTAGGGCATGGCAGGATAGCTTTGACTTTTCCGCGACACACAGCTTTTCGGTGGATTCCTCCGTTCTACAGTGCTCTAATATGCTCACGTTGGCTCTGGGGCGACCAGCAATATGGGTCTCTGCATGTTAATGCTCTACTAGCCTCTGCTTGTCTCTAGGCAGACAAGCAACAGTGAGCCCGAGACATTCCATTGTGTCAGGTTACGTTTGATGTGGACAGGCTAGGTTAAGTTTGGTCAAGGTGGCTTTGACGCTTCTGCTATACAATGCTATTCGGTGGATTTCTGCGCTTTGCTATGCCCTTGTATGTTCTGCTTGACTCTGGGAAGGCCAGAAATGGAGGTATCGGCACCTCAGTTTCAGTTATTCTACGTTTGGTTAGGTTTGGTTAGGTCATGTTAGATTAGGATGTCACTTCCCTTTGTGCTATACACTGCTACTTGGTGGACTTCTGCGCTCTACGTTGCTCTACAATAATCTGCCCACCTATGGGGAGGCCAGCGATAGTGGTTTCGGCCCGTCAGTTTGAGTTAGGCTACGTTCGGTTACGCTATTTTAGTTTGGGTTAGGTTTGAGTGGATTTGACTTTCCAGGTATACACTGCTATTCGGAGGACTTCTGCGCCCTACTTTGCCCTAGTATATTCTACTTGGCTCTGGGGAGGTCATCAATAGTTGTGTGGGCACGATAGGTTGAGATTGGTTACGTTTGGTTATGTTACGTTTCAATAATTTGGGACAGTCTACCTCTTACTTTTGTGCTATACACTTATATCGGGGCGATTTCAGCGTTCTACATTACTTTGCTGCGCTCTACTCATATCTCACGAGGCCCGCAATAGCCGACGTGGGACGTCATGGTGCGTTACGTTGCGTTTGGTTACGTCACGTTTGCCCATGATAGGATAGGACAGCTTTGATTTTCGTGATGTACACTGCTACACGGTTGACTTCTGCCCTCTACTGTGCTCTAATGCGTTCTGCTTCGCCCTATGGGGGCCAGAAATATTGGTCGCGGCACATTCCTTTTAGTTATGTCACGCTTGGTTTCGTTAGGGTAGGTTAAGTTTGGTTACGGTGGCTTTGCCGTTTGTGCTGCAGA
>NW_016926683.1:44725-48326 GCF_001483705.2 Eufriesea mexicana
TACACTGCAATGCGGTGGATTACCGAGGTCTACTGTGTTCTAGCATATACAGCTTGGCTCTGGGGTGGTCGGCAATAGTGGCCGCCGCACGTTATATTGAGTTAGTTTACGTTTGGTTAGGTTAGGCTACGTTGTGTTAGCTTATGATATAATAGACTTTTGTGCCTCACGCTGCTGTTCTGTCGACTTCTGCGACCTTGTGTGCACTATCACACTCTACTTGTCTCTGTGGATGCCAGGAACAGTGCTCTCGGCACGTTACGCTGAGTTATGTTACGTATGGTTATGGCTGGATTGGTCATGGTTGGTTAGAATTGCTCTGACATTTGTGCTGTACACGGCTCTCCGGATGATTTCAGCTCTCCACATAGCTGCTTTACTCTGGTTAGCTCTCGTGAGGCCAGCAATAGCGGCCGTGACACGTAAGTTTGGTTTACGTTACGTCTGCTTGTGTTAAGTTTGTTTAGGTTAGGACAGGACAGCTCCGACTTTTGCGCAACACACTGCTATTCGGCGGATATCTGTGCTCCACAGTGCCCTAGTTTGCTCTACTTGGCGCTGGGAATGCCAGCAATAGAGGCCTCCGCGCGTTAGGTTGGGTTAAGCTGCGTTTGGTTAGGTTACGGTTGATTCTGTTAGGATGGGATTGCTTTGACTTTTGTGCTATACACTGCTGTTCGGCGTATCTCTGTGCTATCCTGTGTTCTAATATGCTCTGCCTGGGGTTGCCCAGGTCAGCAATAGTGGTCTCGGCAAGTTCGGCTGAGTTAGTCTTAGTTTGGCTTGGATACGTTGTGTCAGATTTGGTTAGGCTATTTTCGACCGATGCGCTCTTTACTTCTGTGCGGCGGATTTCTAAGCCGTCCCGTGCTACAGTATATTCTGCTTTGCTCTGGGGAAGTCAGCAATGCTGGTGTAGGCACGATACGTTGAGCTATGTTACGTTTGGTTACGTTACATTTGGCTAGGTCAGAATAGGATGACTTAGACTTTCGCGCTATACACTGCTACCCTGTGGTTTCCGGAGCTCTTCATAGCTCCGCTATACTCTGCTGGTTTCTGGGGAGACAAGCAACAGTGGTCTCGGCGCGTTAGGTTAAGTGAAGCTACGTTTGCTTGTATTGCGTTTGGACATGTTATTATAGGTTAGAATAGACTTTTGCGCTATAGTTTGCCATTAGGTAGATTTCTACGCTCTATGCTTCTCTACTGTACTCTGCTCCAATCTGGCGAGGCCAGTAATAGTGTTCTCGGCACTCTAGGATTGGTTAGGTTTCGCTTGGTTTGGCTAGCTTAGGCGAGGTTTGGATGGGATAGCTTCGACAATTGCGCTACACACTGCTTTTCAGTCGATACCTGTGCACTGCATTGCTCTGCCATCATATGCTTGTCTCCAAGGAGGCCAGCAATGGCACGTTTGGTTGAGTTAGGTTAGGTTAGGCTGTGTTTGGTTGGGATGGCTTGGACTTTTGTGCGGTACACTGCTCTTCGGTCGATATCTGCGCTCTGAGTTGCTGTACTAGCGTCCGCTTGCCGCTGAGGAGGCCAGAGACCGCGGTCGTTGCACGTTCCGTTGAGTTATGTTACGTACGGCTCGGTTAGGTTAGGCTATGCTTGGTTAGGAAGGCTTTGACTCTTGTGCTACACACTGCAATTTGGTCGATACCTGCGCTCGACATTGCGCTACTAGCATCCGCTTGTCTCATTAGAGGCCGGCAACAGCGTTCGTGGCACGATCGTTTGAGTCAGGTTACGTTCGGTTAGGTAATGTTTCGTTTGGTTTGGATACTATGGCATTGACTTTTGTGCTACACACTGCCATTCGGTGGTCTTCTGCGCACTTCATTGCTCTGCTATACTCTGCTCGACTCTGGGGTGTCAGGAATAGCGTTCGTGGCAAGATAGGTTGAGTTAGGTCACGTTTGGTAATGGTGGCTTTGACTTTTGTATTATACAGTTCTATTCGGTGGCCTTCTGCTCCCTACTGTCTTCCACTATACCTAGCCCGACTCTGGGGAGGCCAGCAATAGTGGTCGTGGCACGATAGGTTTTTTTGGGCTACGTCTGATTATGTTACGATTTGTTGGGTCAGCACAAGGCTGCTGTGACTTCTGTGCTATACGCAGCCCTTCGCTGCATTTGTACGCTTTACATTACTCTAATATACCCTGCTCAAAACGCGGAAGGCCACTAATAGTGGTCTCGACTCGTTAGGTTGTGCTAGGCTGCGTTCAGTTAGGTTATATTAGCTTGGGTTGGGTTCGGATTTGTGAGACTTTCGTGGTATAAACTGTAGTCCGGTGGACGCCTGCGATTTATTGTGCTTTAGCATGTTCTGCTTGGCTCTGTGCAGGCCACCCTCAGTTGCATCGGCACGTTATATTTAGTTATGCCACGTTCGGTTAGGTTAGGTTAGGAAAGGTGAGGTACGGAAATCCGTGAGTTTTGTGCTACTCACTGCAATGCGGTGGATAACTTCGCTCTACTGTGCTCTGTCACATACTGACTGGCTCTGGCGCGGCAAGCAATAGTGGTCCCGTCACGTTAGGTTATGTTAGGGTAGGTTAGCACAGCTTCGACTTTTGAGCTGTAAACTGCTATGGGTTGCGTTTCTACGCTCTACGCTGCTCCGCAATACTCTGCTCGAGTCAGTGGAGGCCAGTAATAATGGTCTCGACGCGTTACGTTGAGTTGAGCTTCTTTCGGTTGTGTTAAGTTTGGCTATACTAGGATAGGGTAGCTTCGACTGTTATGCTATGCAATACGATTCTATGGGCTTCTGCCCTCTACTCTCCTGTAGTATGTTGTGCATGGTTCTGGCGAGGGTAGCAATAGCGGTCTCGGCACGAAAGAAAGAGTTAGGATACGTTTGGTTACGTTACGTTTGGCTACGTTAGGACACGACAGCTTTGACTTTTGTGCTATGCACCGCTATTCGGATGACTTCAGCGTTCTACATTTCTCTGCTGTACTCTGCTTCGCTCTCGTGAGACCAGCAATAGCGGTCGTGGCATGATAGATTGTTTATACGCTACGACTGCTTATGTTACGCTTCGTTTGGTTAGGACAGTGTTGCATCGACTTCTGTGCTCTACACTGCCAATCGGTGGATATCTGCGCTCCATTGTCACTAATATGCTCTCCATGGGTCTGGGGAACCCAGCACTTATTGACTCCGTACCTTAGGTGATGTCAGGCTGCGTTTGGTTAGGTTACGTGTGTATATGTTAGGATAAGGTCGCTATGACTTTTGTGCAATACACTACTATTCGGGGGATTTCAGAGCTCTGCGTTGCTCTGCAATAATCTGCCAGTCAATGGGGATACCAGCAATAGTGGTGTCCGCCGATCAGGTGGAGTTAGCCTCCGCTTGGTTACGTTACGTTAGTTCGGGTTAGGTGTGTGTAGATTTGACTTTCATGGTGTGCTCTGCTATCCGGTGGATCTCTGCGTTCTACTGAGCTCTAGTGCAATCTGCTTCTCTATGCGGATGGCAGCAATAGTGGCCTCGGCACGTTAGGCTGAGCCATGTTGCGTTTGGTTAAGTTACGTTTGTTTATCTTAGGACAGGATAGCTTAGACCTTCGTGCTATACACTGCA
>NW_016926683.1:50704-54984 GCF_001483705.2 Eufriesea mexicana
CTGCTAGCCTCTGCTTGTCTCTGGGCAGGCCAGAAATAGCGGTCGTTGCAGGTTTGATTCGGTTAGGACACGTTCTTTCAGGATAGGTTAGGTTAAGTCAGGATGGGATGGCACTGACTTTTGTGCTCTGCACTGCTATTCGGTACATTTATGCGCTATGCTATGCTCCTGTATATCCTGCTTGTCTATGTGGAGGCCAGCAGTATTGGTCTCGGCACGTTTCTCTGAGTTATGATACGTTTTGATACTTTACGTTTGGTCAGGATAGGATGTTATAGCCCTGATTTCGTGCTATATTCCGCTGTACGGTCGACTTCTGCGCTTTACTGTGCTCTAATGTGTCCTGCTTCGGTCAGGGGTGTCCAGGAATAATGGTGGCGGCACGTTTGCTTGAGGTATGTTACGCTAGTTTTAGATACGGTAGGATAAGTTCGGTCAGGATGGCTTTGACGAATGCGCTATACACTGCCATTCAGTGAATTTCTGGTCTCTTCGGTGCTCTAGTATATTCTGTTTGTCTACGAGGTCGCCAGCCGTTGTGCTCTCGGCAAGTTATGCTGAGTAACTAAGCATAACATAAACGGACGTAACGTATCCCAACCTGACGTGCCGCGACCGCTATTGCTGTCCTCGAGAGACCTAAGCAGACTATTGCAGAGCAATGTAGGACGCTGAAATCGTCAGAACAACAGTTTATATCGCAAGAGACTGAGCTCTCCTGACAATACCTAGCCAAGCCTGACCTAGCCAAACGTAACGTAGTTCAAACTAAAGCGCCGAAAGCACTATTCCTTAAGTCCACAGAGACAACCAGAGTGTAGTAGCGCACATATGAGCGCAGAGTTCCATAGAATAGCATTGTGTAGCACACAAAGTCAAAGCTATCGTAACCAAACACAACAAAACCTAATATAACCAAACGAAATGTGACACAACCTAACGTGCCGAGACCACGGTTGCTGGCCTCCCTAAGGACAAGCAGAATATAATGGAGCACTGTAGAGCGCCGAAATCCACCAAATTGCCGCGTATTGAACAGAACTCGAAGATATCCTCACCTACACTGTCCTAACCTGGACTAACCGATCGTAGCGTAACCAAGCATAACCAGTCGAGAATGTTATTGCTGCCCTCCACAGAGCCAAACAGAGCATATTAGAGCAATATAGAGAACAGATATCCACCGAAAAACGGCGTATAGCATAAAAGACGATGCTACTCTATCCTGACTTAACCAAAGTTATCATGACCAAACGTAATCTATCTCAACCTAACGTGCCGAGACCCCTATTGCTGGCCTCCACAGAGCCAGGCAGAACACACTGGAGCACAGTAAAGCGCCGAAGTCCACCAAACAACAGTTTATACAACGAAAGTCCAAGCAATCCGTACCTAACCCAAACTAATATAACCCGACCTAACACAGCCTAACACAGCCTTACGCGCCGAGACTACCACTGCTGGCATCCCGCTGGTAGAGTAGAGTATAGTAGAGCAATGTAGAGCGTACAAATCCACCGAATGGTGACGTACAGCACAAAAGTCATGGCTATCCTATCCTAACATAACAAATCGTAATATTTCCAAACGTAGCATAACAAATGCTAACGTGCCGCGACCACCATTGCTGGCCACCCCAGAGCCGAGCAGAATATAATAGAACAAAGTAGAGCGCAGAACGCCTCCAAATAGCAATGTATAGCACAGAAGTCAGTGATATCCTAACGCAACCTGACAAATTCCTGCCTAACCACACTTAGACTATCTGAACCTAACGTGGCGAGTTCACTATTGCTGCCCTCCCCATCGCCAAACAGAACATATTAGAGGAGCGTAGATCGCAGAAGTCCACAGAATGGCAATTTGTAGCAGAAAAGACAAAGCTATCCTAACTTAACCCAAACTACCCTTCCCCGACCAAACGAAACAGGACTCACCCTAGCGAGCCGATATCACCATTCCTGGCCTATCAAGATCCACGCAGAGCATATTAGAGCACACTAGAGCGTTGAAATCGACCTCATTGCAATATATAGCGCAAAAGACAGATATAACCTGACTAAACCTAACCTGACCTAACCAAACCAATCGTTACGTAACCCAATCGAACGTGCTGCCACCACTACTGCTTACGACCCCAGAAACAAGCAGAATATGATAGAGCACAGTAGAGCTCAGAAGTTCGCAGAAGGTCAGTTTTGCGCACATAGGTCAAAGCTGTCCTAACCTAACCCAACCTAACCTAACCTAATCTGACTCAACATATCGTGCTACGAACGCTATTGCTTGTCTCCCCAGAGTCGAGCAGGGCATAGTCTAGAAATGATGGGTGCAGAAATCCACCGAGTAGCAGGGTAGAGCACAAAAGCCAAAGTTATCCTATCCTGACCTGATCAAACGTAACCTAAGGAGACGTATCGTAACTTATCCTAAAGTGCCGAGACCACTATTGCTGGCTTCCTAGCGCCAAGAAGAGCATATTAGAACACCGTAGTGTGCAGAAATCCGCCGAATAGCAGTGTATTGCGCAAAAGTCGATGCTGTACTATCCTAACATAACCAAACGTGACAAAGCCGAACGCAATATATCTCAGACTATCGTGCCGTGTCCAATACCGCTGGCATGCCAACAGCCATGCTGAATATACTAGAGCACCGCAGAGCTCAGATATCCACCATATAGCAGTGTATAGCACAAAAGTCAAAGACATCCCAACCAAGCATAACCAAACCCAACCTAACCAAACGCAGCCTTACTAAACCAAACGTGCTACGAACACAATTGCCGGCTTCCCCAGAGACAAGCAGATGCTAGTAGAGCAATGAAGGGCGCAGAAGTGCACCGAACAGCAGTGTATAACACGAAGGTCAAAGTTATCCCATCCTAACATGACCAAACGTAACATAACCATGCGTAACATAGCTCAGCCTAACGCTCCTATACCACTACAGCTGACCTCCCCAGACACGAGCAGAATATAATAAAGCACAGTAGAGCGAAGAAATTCGCCGCATTAAAGTGTGAAGCAGTAAAGTAGAAGATATCCTTACCCAACCTGACCTAACCAAACCTATCCAAATGTAACCAACCCCAACCCAACGCACCTAGCCGATTATTGCCGGCCTCCGCATCCCCAATCTGGGCATATTAGAGGAGAGTAGATCGCAGAGGTCCATAGGATGGTAGTGCAAAGCACGAGAGTCAAAGATATCCTAATCTATTCCAAACAAACCTAACCTAACCAAACGTAACGTAAAACAATCCAACGCGCCGCGGCCACTATTTCTGGAATTCCCAGAGCAAAGCCGGGTATATTAGATCACGGTAGAGCGCAGGAGTCCACCGCATAGCATTGTACAGGACAAAAGACGAAGCAATTCTAAACAAACCTTACCTGACCGAACGTAACGTAACCTAACCTAACGTGGCGTCACCGGAGCCGAACAGAGCATATTAGAGGATAGTAGAACGCAGAAATCCATATAATGGCAGTGTATATCAGAAAAGGCTAAACTACCCAAACCTAGCCCAAACCAACAGAACCTAACCAAACATAACCTAACTCAAACTAACGCGACGAGACCACCATTGCTGGTATGTCCAGAGCCAATTAGAGCACATTAGGGCACTGTAGAGCACAGTAATCCACCGCGCAGCAGTGTATAGCACAAAAGTGAAAAATATCCTAACCTAACATGTCCAAAGCTAAAGTAACCGAACGCAGCGTAACTCAACGTACGGTTCCGAGGCTACTGTCGCTGGCCTCGCCAGAGCCAAGCAGCGCATATTAGAGGAATGTAGATCGCTGGAATCTACCGAATAGCGGTGTATAGCACAAAAGTCAAATTTATCTTTACTAACCTAACCAAGCTTAACATAACCATACGTAATCTATCTGAAGCTAACGTACCGATACCTCTACTTCTGGCCTCCCCAGAGCCAAGCAGAATGTACTAGATCACAACCGAGAGCAGAAATCCACCGGACAGCTGTTTGCTGCATAAAAGTAAAAGCCATCCTGACCAAACTTGGCCTAACCTAACCAAGCCGAGCGAAACCTATCTCAGCATAGCGTGTCGAGGCCACTATTGCTGACATACCCAGTGCCAAGCTGGGCATGCTAGAGCGCTCTAGAGCGTTGAAATCCATCGATTAGCAGTTTATAGCACAAAAGTTAATGCCATTCTAGCCAAACGTATCATAACCTCACCTGACAAGACGTAACCTAACGAAGCCATACATGCCACGTACCACTGTTGCTGGCCTACCCAGAGACAGG
>NW_016926683.1:55469-60327 GCF_001483705.2 Eufriesea mexicana
ACCAACCTAGCCTAACCTGCCCTAACCAAACGTAACATAACTCAACCTGACGCGCCATGACCACTACTGCTGGCGTCACCAGAGACTAGCGGAACATGTTAGAGCACAATAGATCGCAGAAGTCCACTCCATCCCAGGGTACAGCACAGATGTCAAAGATAGCCTAACCTAACCGAGACAAACCTAACCCATCCGAACGTAGCCTAGCACAGCATAATGCGTCGAGGCCACAATTTCTGGCCTCCGCAGAGTCGAGCAGAGTATGGCAGAGCGATGTAGAGCACAGAAATCCACAGAAGGGCAGTGTGCAGCGCAAAATTCAAGAATAACCTGTACAAACCTAACACAACCTAACCTAACCAAACGTAGCACATCGCAAAATAACTAACCGCGACCGCTGTTGCTGGCGCTACCAGAGACAAGCAGAATATAGCCGAGCACAGTAGAGCCCAGGAGTCCATAGGATAGCTGTGCTGAGCACACGAGTCAAGGCCGTTCAGGCCTAACCGAGGCATGCCTAAACAAGCAGAAACTAAAATAGCACAACCCAACGTCCCGAGACAACCATTGCTAGCATTCCAGAGCCAAGCAGAGTATATTATAGCGCAGTAGAGCGCAGAAATCCACCGCATAGCAGTGTATGGCGCAAAAGTCAAAGATAATCCCTCCTAACATATTCAATCGTAACGTAACCGAACGTAACCTGACTAAACTTAACGTGACGCGGCCACAATTGCTGGCAACCACAGAGCGAAGCGGAGCATATTAGAGATCCATGTAATCGCAGCGTGTAGCAGAAAAGTCGAAGCTATTCATGCTTATCCGTGGCTAACGTAACATAACCAAGCTTAGCCAGTCTCAACTTGACTCGGAGAGACCACTATTACTGGACCCCCCAGAGCCAAACAGAACATACTAGAGCACAATGGAGCGCAGAAAACCGCCACATTGCGGCGTAAACACGGAAATCGAAGATATCCTAAGCAATCCAGGCCTAACCAAACCTAATCGTACGTAGCATTACCCAACGTACCGTGCCGAGACCACTACTGCTGGACTCCGCAGAGCCAAGCAGTGCACGTGAGATCATAGTAGAGCGCAGAAGTCTATCGATTAGCAGCTTATAGCTCAAAAGTTAAAGCTCTCCTAGCTTAATCTAACCAAACATAGGATAACAAAATGTAACCTAACTCCACCTAACCGCCCTACACCACTACTGCTGACATCCCCAGAGCCAAGCAGAATATACTAGAGTGCAGCAGATCACAGAAATTTGCGGCACGCAGTGTAAAGCACAAAATTAGAGATAACTTAACCGAACCCGACCTAACGTAAACCACCCAAACGTATCTTGACGCTGCATAAGGTGCCAAGACCACTATTACGGTACTTCCCTGAGCAAAGCTGTACATATCAGACAACAGTGGAGGGCAGAAATCCGCCGAACAGCAGTGTACAGCGCATAAGTTAGTGACATCCTTTCCTAAGCTAGCGGACCGAACATAAACACACAAAGCATATCTTAAAGCGACGTGCCTCGAACACTATTGCTGGTGTTCCCAAAGTCGAGGAAAGTATGGTAGAGCAACGAAGGGTGCATAAATCCACCGGAGATCGGTGTAGAGCGCAAAAGTCAATGCTATCCCATCCTAGCATAGCCAAACGTAACGTAACCAAACCTTGCGTAACCCAACTAAACGCGACGCTACGTCTATTGCTGCCCTCCCCAGAGCCAAGCAAAACTTATAACAGCGCACAGGAACGCAGAAATACAGCGCACCGCAGTGTACAGGAAAAAAAGTCAAAGATAACGTTGCCTTACCTGAAGAAACCTAAGCTAATCAAACGTAACCTAATTGAACATAGCGTGGCTAGAACACTACTGCTAGCATCCATTGAGAGAAGAAGAACATACTAAGGCACAGTAGAACGCAGATATCCACCGAATAGCAGTGTATAGCACAAATGTCAAGGATATCGGAACTTTACATAGCATAACCTAACCTAACCGAAAGTAGCCTAACTATAACTCACGTGCCGAGAACAGCACTGGTGGACTGCCCAGAGCCAAACCAGACATATCAGAGGACACTGGGGAGCTGAAACCCCTGGACTGCGGTGTATAGCACAAATGTCAACGACATCCTAACCAAACCTAACGTAACCAAACCTAACGATGCGTGACCTGACTCAAACTAAAGTGCCTCGACCAGTTTTGCTGGTATCCCGAGATACGTGCAGAGTATAATAGAGCAACGTAGAGCGCAGGAATCCATCGGTTAGCAGCGTATAGCACAAAAGTCAAAGCTATCCTCTTCTAATCTATCCAAACGTAACGCAGCAAAACGTAACATTACACAACCTAACGTGCCGAGACCACTGTTGCTGGCATTCCGAGAGTCAAGAATATTATACTAGAGCGCAGTAGAGCACGGAAATCCGGCGCCATGCTGTTCATAATACAAAAGTCGAAGCAACACTATCTAAACCTAACCAATTTTAACATAACCAGAGGTAACATAAGGCTGCCTAACGTGGCGCGGCCATAATTGCTGGCTTCCCCATAGCCGCGCAGAGTATACTAGTGCACAGTCGAGCGCAGAAATCCACCCCAGTGCAGTGTATAGCCCAAAAGACGATGACCTCCTTACCTAACCTGATCTAAGCTAACCTATCCAAACGTTGCGTAACTCAACATAGCGTGCAGCGACTGCTGTTGATGGTATCCCCAGAGCCAAGCAGTATATGTTACATGAGAGCAGAGAGCAGAAATCCATAGAATCGCAGTGCTTAGCAGTGAAGTGGAAACTATCTAAAGCTAATCCAACGCAACATAACCAAACGTAACATAAGTGAGCCTAACGTACCGAGACCACTATTGCTACCGTCCCCAGTGCCAGACAGAACATATTACGGGAGAGTGGATTGCTGGAATCCACTGGATCGCGATGTATAGCACAAAAGTGAAAGCTATCCTGTCCCAAGCAAGCCAGGGGTAACATAACTGACGGTAACCTAACAGAAATAAAGCGGGAAGGTCACTATTCCTGGCCTCTGCAGAGCCAAGCAGAATATAGTAGATCACAGCAGAGCGCGGAAAGCCAACAAATAGCAGTGTATGGCACAAAGGTCAAAGCTAACCTATCAAAAACTAACCAAACGTAACGTAACCGAACTCAACCTGTCTCAACCTAAAGTGCCAAGACCACTATTGCTGCCCTCTCCAGAACCAAGAAAAACACACTAGGACACAGTACAGCGCAGAAGTCGGCCGAAAAACTGTCTACACCACGAGAGATAGAGCAATCGAAACCTAGCCGATGCAACATAGCTTAACGTAGCCTAACACAGCCAAGCGTGCAGAGGACGCCATTACTGGAATCCCCATTCGTTCGAGCGGAGTATAGTACAACAATGTATAGCGGACAATGCCGCCAAATAGCAATGCACTGCCCAAAAGTCAAAAATACCCTAACCTGACCAGACCAAACTTAACCTACCCGAACGTAGAACACCTGAACCTAACTACCGGAGACCTCTATTGCTGGCATCCACAGAGCCAAGCAGCACATTATAGAGGAAAGTGGAGCGCAGAAATCTACCGGACAGCAGTGTACGGGACAAAAGTCAATGATATCCTATCCTAACCTATCCAAACGTAACGTAATCAAGCGTAACATAGCTAAACCTGGCGCGCTGATACCACCATTTATGGCCACCACAGAGACAAGCAGAACATAATAGAGTAGAGTAGTGGGCAGAAATCCACCGAGCAGCAAGGTATGGCACAAAAACCTAAGCTCTTCTCTCGTAACATAGCCAAACGTGTTATAAGAGAACGTAGAGTAACTCAACCTAACGTGCCGAGACCACTATTGCTGCCCTCCACTGATCCAAGCAGAATATTCAAAGAAGAGTAGAGCGCTGAAATCCAGCGCATTGCAATGCAACGCTCAAAAGGGAAGGATACCCTAACCTAACCTGACCAAACGTAACTTAAACAAAAGGAATGGAGCTCAAAATAACGTAACGCGACCACTCTTGCTGGCCTACGCAGAGCCAAGCAGTATATGGTGGAGCAGAGTCAAGCGCAGAAATCATACGAAAAGAGGTGTACAGCACGACGGTCGAAGGTAACCTGACCGAGCTTAACCAAACGCAGCCTAACCAAACGTAACATGTCCCAGCCTAACGTGCAGCGGCGTCTATTGTTGGCCTTCCCACGTTGAGAAAAGCAGAAAATATTGGAACACATTAGGGGGCAATATTCCGCGGAGAGCAGTGTATAGCAATAGATCCCATGCTATTTTATCCTGACCTCGCCAAGCTTAATATAGCCAAACGTAGCATAACCAAACCTATCGAGCCGAGACCACTATTCCTGGCCTCCATTGGGCCTGGCAAAATATACTACAGCACAGTAGAAAGCAGAAGTGTAACGATTGGCAGTGTGTAGCACAAAAGTGGAAAATACCACAACCTAACATGTCCTAACCTCACCAAACCAAACGCAGTGTAACTCAACATAGCGTGACGAGACCAATGTTGCTGGCCTCCACAGGGCCAAGCAGAACATGTAAGAGAACAGTACAAGGCAGAAATACACCGAATAGTAGTGTATAGCACAAAAGTCGTGGCTACCGTCTTCTAACCTAACCAAACGTAACATAACCGTACGTAACGTATCTCATACTATCGTGCCGAGGACACTACTGGTGGCCTCCACAGAGCCAAGCGGAACATACTAGAGCACACTAGAGCGGAGAAATCCGCCGAATAGCAGTGTATAGTGCAAAAGTCGAAGCTTCCCTGTCCTAATATATACAACCCTACCATAACCAAACGTAACACAAATACA
>NW_016926683.1:60870-63224 GCF_001483705.2 Eufriesea mexicana
ATCTCAACATAAAGTCCCGCGACCACCATTTCTGGTCTAGGTACATACTAGAGCACAGTAGAGTGCAGAAATGCAAAGCACTGCAGTGAATATCGCAAGAGCCGTAGATAACATAACCTAACCCGAACTAATCTAACACAACCAAACGTATCATAACTCAACATGGCGTGCTGCGACCACTACTGTTGGCCTCCCCAGAGGAAGGCAGGATATATTAGAGCACACTAGAATTCAGAAATCACCGGATAGAAGCGTATAGCGCAAAGGTAATGGCTACCGTGTTCTAACCTTGCCAAACGTAACAAAAGCTTAAGTAACTTTGATCAATTCAACGCGCCAATACCGCTATTGCTGGCATCTACAGGGCCGAGCTGAATATACTAGAGCATAGTGAGAGGGCAGAAGCCCGCCGCATTGCACTGTATAGCGAAAAAGTCGAGTCAATCCTATCGTAACATACCAACAGCAATACAGACGAACGTAATTTAACTCAATATAACGACCCTCGACAAGTATTGCTGGCTTCCCCCGAGCCAAGCAGAATGTTCTAGAGCACAGCAGTGCGCAGGAACACACCGCATTGCTGCGAACAGCACAAAAGTCGACGATGTGCGAACCTAACCCGTCCTAACCCACCCTAAACAAACGTACACTAACTCAACCTAACGTACCGACACCACTATCGCTGGCCTCGCCAGAGACAATGCGAAAATATTGGAAAACAGTAGAGCGCAGGAATCCGCGTGTATTGTTGTATAGTACAAAAGGCTGAACTATGCTGTCCTAACCTCCCAGACGTAACACACCCAAACGAAGCATAGTCCGAACCATCACGATGGGACCGCCATTGCTGCCCATCCCAGAGCCAAGCAGAACATATTAGGGCGTAGTCGAGTGGAGAAACCCTCCGAATAGCGGTGTATAGGACGAAAGTCAAAGAAAACATTACCGAGCTTGACAAAACCTAACCAAGCCAAACGTAACATTACTCAACCTAACGTTCCGAGATCACTGTCGCTGTCCTCCACCGGGCCAAGCAGGAAATATTAGTACACAGTAGAGCGCAGAAACCTGCGGATATCAGTGTTTGCACAAAAGTCCGTCCTATCATATCATAACCTCACCAAACGTAACATAGCCGAACGTAGCATAACTCAACCTAACGTGCCGAGACAACAATTGCTGGCCGCTCCAGAGACAAGCAGGGCATACTAGAGCACAGTGGACCGCAGAAGTCGACCGAATAGCAGTGTACAGAACAAAAGTCAAAGCTAGCGTATCCGATTACATCCAACCTTAACATAACCAGGCGTAACATAACTCAACCTACCGTACAGCGACCACGAATGCCGGCCTCAACAGGGTCGAGCAGAACGTACTAGAGGACAGTAGGGCGTAGAAGTCCATAGGAATGCAGTGTATAGCAAAGAAGTCATATCCACCCAGACTTTACCCAAGCAATCGTAACCGAACCGAACGTAGCATACCTCAACACAACGTGCCGCGGGCACTATTCCTGGCCTCCCCAGGGCCAAGCAGAATGTAGTAGAGCGCATTCGAGCGCGGAAATCCACTGAACAACGGTGTATAACACGAAAGTCGAAACCAACCTTACCGAAAATAAACCAACCTAAACTAACCAAACGCAACCTAACTCAACCTAACCTGCCGAGACCATTATTGCTGGCATTCCCAACGCTAAGCGTAATATAGTAGAGCATAGTACAGCGCAGGGATATTCAGAATAGTAGTGTATAGCACGAAAGTTATAGTCAACCCGGCCGAGCTTAACCATACCTAACATGACCCAACGTAGTATCTCTCAACCTAATATGCGGAGGCAACTATTGCTGCCCTCCACAGAGGCAAGCAGAATGTACTAGAGCCCAGCAGATCGCAGAAATCCGCCGCATTGCAGTGAATACCAGAAGAACCGTAGATATCGTAGCATAACATGACCCAACCAAACGTAACCGAACGTAGCATAGCTCAACCTAAGGAACTGAGACAACAATTGCTGGCAGCCCCCGGGGCAGGCAGTACATGCTAGAGCACACTGAAGCGCAGATGTCCTCGGGATAGAAATGTTAGCACAAGAGTCAAAGCTATACTATACCAACATACCCAGCATTCGCATAACCGAACGTAACATAACTCAACCTAGCGTACCCCGAGCACTATTGCTGGCCTCCACTGCGTCCAGCAGAACTTACTGGAGGAAAACTCAGAAACCCACAGAAACGCAACGTATAGCACAAAAGTCGCACCTATCCAGACCAAACCCTAGCTAACGTAACCTAACCAAACGTAGCCTACCTCAACGCAACGTGCCGCGGCCGCTACTTCTGGCCTCC
>NW_016926683.1:63332-64442 GCF_001483705.2 Eufriesea mexicana
AACGTATCCTAGCTCAACCCAACGTGCCGAGACCAATATTGCTGCCCTCCACAGAGCCAAACAGATAATACTAGAACAATGCATAGCGCAGGAATTCACCGCATTGCAGTGCACAGCACAAAAGTCAAACATAAACTGACAGAACATAGCTTCACCTAACCTATTCCAACGTAGCGCAACTCAACATAACGTCGCAGCATAGCCCAACCTAACGTGCCGCGAATAGTGCACCTGGCCACCACCGAGGCGAGCAGGGTTTAGCAGAGCACGGTATATCAGAAAATCTGAACGAATAGCGGTATATAGCACAAAAGTCAAAGCTATCCTATCCCAATATATCCAATCTTAACATAGCCGAACGTAACATAACTAAACCTAGCGCACCCCAACCGCTATTGCTGGCCTCCACAGAGTCGAGCAGAACTTACTAGAGGACAGTAGGGCGCCGAAGTCCATATCATCGCAATGTACAGCACAAAAGTCATATCTATCCAGACGTAAGCCATGCTAACATAACCGAACCGAACGTAGCCTGCCCCAAAGTAACGTGCTACGACCACTATTGCTGGCCTCTCCAGCGTCAAGCAGGATATACTACAGCACAGCAGAGAGTAGCAATCCACAGCATTGCAATGGAGTGCACTAAAGCCGTTGATATCATAACATGACCGTCCTAACCTAACCTGACGAAACGTAACATAACTCCACCTAACGTGCTGAGACCACTATTACTGGGCACCCCATTGTCCAGCGGAGCATATTAGAGCACACTAGAGCGCAGAGATCCACTGAATAGCAGTGCATAGCACAAAAGACCACCATTGCTCGCCACCACAGAGACAAAAAGGATGTACCAGAGCACAGTATAGCGCGGAAACCCTCCGAACTGCAGCGAAAAGCACAAAAGCCGCAGTTATCCTATCACAACCAGCCCTAACCTAACCTAACGAAACGTAGAGCATCTCAACAGGACGTGCAGAGACCGTCGCTCCTAGCCTTCCCGGAGCAAAGCAGAATGCAATATAGCACAGCAGATCACAGAAATCCACCTGATAAAAGTGTATAGCGCGAAAGTCGTAGTTATCCTAACCAAACTTAACCTAACCTAAC
>NW_016926683.1:64539-68967 GCF_001483705.2 Eufriesea mexicana
TGACACAAAGGTCTAAACTATCCCATCCTAACCTCACCAAACGTAACATAACCAAACGTAACCTAACCCAACATAACATGACGAGACAATTATTGCTGGCCCCCACAGACACAAGCGGAGTATGCTACAGCACAGTCGATCGCAGAAATCATCCGCATTGCAGTGGACAGCACAAAAGTCGGAGACGTCCTAACATAACCTGACCTAACCTAACGTAACCAAACGTAGGGTAACACAAGAGGGCGTGCCGCAACCACTGCTGCCGGACATCAAGGAGCCAAAAATTATACAGTAGAGCAGGGTAGATTACAGGAACCGGCCGAAAAACGTTGTACAGCACGAAAGTCGAAGCCGCCATAACCAAACATAATCTAACATGACATAATCAAACGTAGCCTAACACAACAGAATGTGCCGCGTATATTGCTGGATTCCCAGGGCCAAGCAGAATACAGTACAGCACGGACGAGTGCAAAAATACTCCGAGTGGCGGTGTACAGCACGGAAGTCAAATATAACCTGACCGAGCTTGATATAATCAAACATAACCAAACGTAACGTAACACAGCCCAACGTGAAGGGACCACTATTGCTAGCCTCGCCAGAGCCAAGCGGAATGTACTAGAGCACATTAGAGAGCAGAAATCCGCCGAATAGCAATGAATAGCACAGAAGATAGAGTAGCCTATCCTAACCTAGCCAAACCAAGCACTTCCAAATGTAACCTAACTCAACCTATCATGTCGAAACCACTATTGCTCGTCTCCACAGTGACAAGCAGAATTTACTAGGGCACAGTAATGCAAGGAAATCCACCGCATTGCAGTGAACAGCACAAAAGTCTTAGCTATCCTAACATAACCTGACCTAACCTAACCTAACCAAACGAAGCATAGCTCACCATAGCGTACCGCGACCACTTCTTCTGGCATCCCCTGAGCCGAGCAGGATATGCTAGACCACTGTAGACCACTGAAATCCGCCGAATATTAGTGTATATCATGAAGGACAATGCCATCCTAGCCAAACTTAACCTAACCTGACCTGACCAATCATAACCTAGCTCAAAGTAACGTGCCACGACGACTATTGCTCGCCTCCCCAGTGTCGAGCAGAGTATAGTAAAGCAATGTAGAGCGCAATAATCCACGGAGTAGCAGTGTAAAGCACATAGGTCAATGAAATCCTAATCAAACCTTCCTAACCTATCCTAACGGAACGGAGCCTAACTCAAACTATAGTACCCGGACCACTATTACTGGCCACTCCAGAGGCAAACAGAACATATTAGAGCAAAGTAGATCGCAGAAACCCCCGAATAGCAGTGAATATCACAAGAGTCAGACCAGCCTTTCCTAACCTAGCCAAACGTAACATAACCAAGCGTTGCATGACTCAACATAACGTGCCGCGGCCGCTGTTGATGGCTTTCGAAGAGCCAAGCCATGCATGTTAGAGCACATTGGAGCGTGGAAATCCACCAAATAGCAGTGTATAGCACAAGAGTCATAGGAGTCCGTTCTAACACAGCAAAACGTAACATAACCAAACGCAACCTGACTACACCTGTAATGACGAGGACTCTATTGCTGGCCTCCACAGAGACAAGCCGCATGCACTAGGGCGCAGTAGAACGCAGAAATCCATCGCATTGTAGTGTACACCACAAAGGTCGAAGGTATACTAACCTAACCTGACCCAATGTAACCTAACCAGACGCAGTGTACTAATGTTCGCATCCACAGAGTACGAGCACAGTAAAGTAGAGCAATGTAGGGCACAGGAATCCACCTAATGGCAGTGTACAGCCCAAACGCCAAAGAAATCCACAGCAAGCCTTCCTAACCTAACCTAACGTAACGAAACCTATCTCATCATAACGTGACGAGACCATCATCACTGCCCACCCCAGAGACAAGCAGGGCATATTAGAGTACAGTAGTGGGCAGAATTAGCCGAATAGCAGTGTACGGCACAAGGGTCTAATACATTCTATCGTAACCAGTCCAAGCGTGACATAAGCAAACGAAGCGTATCCCAATCTAACGTCCCGAGACCACTATTGCTGGCGTTCCCAGAGCCAAGCAGAATATGCCGGAGCACAGTAGAGACCAGCAATCCACCGCATTGCAGTGAACAGAGGAAAAGCCGTCGATATTCCAGCCGAACGTAACCTAACCTATCACAACCGAACGTAACTTACCTCAAACTAACGTGCCGCGTTCACTATTGCTCTTATACCCAGAGATATTGTATAGCAACGTAGAGCACAGAAATCCACCGAGGAGCTGTGTACAGCACAATAGCCGATGTTATCCTAACCTAACTTGGCCAAACCTAACCTAAACAGACGTAGCATATCTCAACATAACGCGCCGAGACCGCAATTGTTGGCCTCCCAAGAGCCAAGCAGAAAGTATGGCAGCTCAGTAGAGCGCTAAAATCCGCCGCATTGCAGTGTACAGCACAAATGTCAAAGAAATCCTATCCCAACACATCCAATCGTAACACAACGAAACGTAGCCTATCTCAGCGTAACGTTCCGCTTCGACAATTTCTGGCCTCCCCTGAGTTAGCAGAACATATTAGTGGACAATAGAGCACAGAAATGCGGGGAATGGCAGTGAATAGAACATAATTCAAAGCTACCCTGTCCTAATATATACAACCTTAACATAACCAAACGTAACATATTTAAACCTAACGTACCGCGACCACTATTGCTGGTCTCCCCAGAGTTGGCACAACATATTAGAGGACAGTAAAGCGCAGGAATCCATTGAATCGCAGCGTATAGCACAATAGTTATAGCTATCCGGACCTAACCCATGTTAACATAATCTAACCGAACGTAGAATAACTCAAAATAACTTGGCGCAACCACCATTGCTAGCCTCCCCAAGGCCAAGCAGAGTACAGCAGAGCACAGTCGGGCCCAGAAGTCTGCCGTACGACAGCCTATAGCACGAAAGTCAATGCTGCCCTTAACGAAAACAGTCCAACCTAGCGTAATGGAGTGTGGCCTAACTCAACTCAACATGCCAAGGCCAATTTTGGTGGCTTCACAGGGCCAAGCAGAATAGAGTTGAGCATAGTAGTGCGCAGAAATCCTACGAATAGAAGTGTATGACACGAAAGTCAGATATAACCTGACCGCGCTTAACCTAACCTAACCTAACCAAACACAGCACAACTGAACCTAACGTGCCGCGACCATTATTGCTGCCCTCACAAGAGCCAACCGTAAAATATTGGAGCACGGTGGTTCGCAAGAATCCTCCGCATTGGAGCGTATAGCGCAAAAGTCAAAGATAACCTAACCGAACGTTACCTAACCAAACATAGCCGAACGTCACTTAACGAAACCTATCGTGCCACGAGCGATGTTGCTGGCCTCCCCAGAGTCGAGTGGGGTGTAGTAGAGCAATGAAGAGCATGAAATCCACCGAATAGCTGAGTATAGCACAAACGTCAAATTTACCCTATCCTAACCTAACCAAACGTAACGTAAGCAGTCGCAACGTAACCCAAACTTACGTGCCACGAAAGCTATTGCTGGCCTCTCGAGAGCTAAGCAGAGTGTAGCAGAGTAATGTGGAACGCTGGAATCGTCCGAATGGCAGTGTATAGCACAAGAGTCGGATCTACCCTAGCCAAGCCTAGTGAAACCTAACCCAACCAAACGTAACATAGCTCAACCTAACGTGACGAAGGCTCTGTTTCTGTCGTCCACGGAGGCAAGCAGTGTGCGATAGGGCGCAAAAGTTCGCAGGAGTCCATAAGATAGGAGTGTGTAGCACAAAAGTCAAAGCTATCCTGGTCCAGCACAACGTACCCTAACATAACCAAGCGTAATCTATCTTAGCCTAGCGTGCCGCGACCACTATTGCTGGCCTCCCGAGAGCCGAGCAGAGCATAGTAGAGCAATGCAGAGCGCAGAAATTCACCGAATAGCAGTGTATAACACAAAAGTCTAAGCTATCATGTCCTAACCATAGCAAACGTTACCTAACACAGCCTGTCGCGCTGAGACCACTATTGTGCCCTCACCAGAGTCAAGTAGGACATATGAGATTTGGTAGAGCGCAGATATCAATAGAATCACAGTGCATAGCACCACAGTCGAAGCTACCCTATACTAACATAGCCATACCTAACGTAACGAACGTAGCTTAACTCAACCTAACGTGCCGAGACCACTGTTGCTTGCCTCCCCATAGCCAGGCAGAGCTAGTTAGAGGAGAGTAGAGAAGAGAAATAGACCGTATAGCTGTGTATAGCACAAAAGTCGATGCACTCCTGCCCAAGTCCAGCCAAGCGTACCATAACCTAACGCAGCCTATGTCAACATAACGTGCTCAGGCCTCCATTGCACGCCACCCCAGTATCAAGCACAGCATGTTAGAGCAACGTAGAGAGCAGATATCC
>NW_016926683.1:69019-75860 GCF_001483705.2 Eufriesea mexicana
CCCCTTTTCCCCCCCCCCCCCCCCCCCAGCGCGAAGGAGAGCACACATGAGCACAGTAGGGCGCAGGAGCCGAGCGAGCAGCACAGTACAGCACAAATGTCTGAGCTACGCTATCCTAACTTAACCAATCATAACATAATCAGGCGCAACATATCTCAGACTAGCGTGTCAAGCCAAATACTACAGGCCTCCACAAAGCCGAGCAGAATATCCTAGAGCACAGAAGAGCTCAGAAATCCACTGAATAGCGGTGAGTAGCACAAAACTCAAAGCCATCCTAACCAACCATAGCCTAACCTGTCCTAACCGAAAGTAACCTAACTCAACGAAACGTGAGACGACCGATATTTCTGGACTCCCCAGAGTCCAGCAGATGCTAGCAGAGGAACGCATAGCGCAGACACCATTCGTAGAGCAGTGTAAAGCACAGAAGTCAAAGTTTCACAAACCAAACCTAAACACAGCCTAGCCAAGTCAAGCGTAACCTAAGGCAACCAAGCATGTCGAGAACACTATTGTTGGTCTCCGGGGAGTTGAGCAGAGTGCAATAGATCAATGTATAGCGCAGAGATCCAAGCAATACCAGTGTAAAGCACAAAAGTCTAAACTGTCCTGTCCTAACCTGAGCAAACGTAACATAACCAAACGCAACCGAAGCGATACTAACGTGCCGAAAGCACTACTGCTGGCCTCCCCATAGCCAAGCTTAATATACTAGAGCTCAGTAGAGCGCAGATGTCGACCGAGTATCAGTGTACAGCAAAAGCGTCAAAGACACCCTTTCCATTCTTAACCTTTTCTAACCAAACCATACGTAACCTAACTCAGCCAAACGTGCCGCGACCACTATTGCTGGCCTCTCCGCAGACAAGCAGAGTCAGCTAGAGCAATGCTGAGCGCAGGTATTGACCGAAAATCAGTGTACAGCACCAAAGTCGAAGATATCCTAACCAAACATATCCCAACCTAGCCAAGTCAAGCGTAACATAGCACAACCTACTGTGCCGAGACCACCATTGCTGACCTCCTCAGTGCCAAGCAGGGCACACGAGAGCACAGCTGGGCGCTGAAACACCCCGAATGGCGGTGTATAGACAAAAGTTGTAGCTATTGCAGCAAAACATAGCCTAACGCAACCTAACCGAACGTAACATGACTCAACTTAAAGTGCACGGGCCTCTACTACTGGCCTCCGCAGAGTCAAGCAGAACACATTAGCAGATATTATAACGCATACATCTGTAGAATTGCAGTGTACTACAGAAAAGTCAAAGCCGCACTTACCTAACCCAAACAAACAGAACATAGCCAAACATATCCTAACTCAACCTAAAGTGCCGAAACCGCTATTGCTGCCTTCCCCATGGCCAAGCAGGACATACAGGTGCAGTAGAGCGCGGAAGTCCACCGAAAGGCAGTGCACCGCAAAAAAGGTGAGGATATCCTTCCCAAACATAGCCAAGCCCAACATAATCGAACGTAACCTAACTCAAACTAACGTGCCGCGAAGATAATTGCTGGCCTCCACAGATCCAAGCAGAACACGTTAGCGCAGAGTAGAACACAGAAATCCATAGAATCGCAGAGTATATCGAAAAAGTCAAAGCTCCCCGAACGTAACCGAAACGGACAGAACATAACAGAACATAACCTAACTCAAAATAAGGTAACGAGACAGCTATTGCTGCCCTCCAGAGAGCCAAGCAGGACATACCAGAGCACAGTAGGTCGCATAAACCTACCGAATAGTAGTGTACAGCACAAGATATACAGCTGTCCTAACCAAACATAGCATAACCCAGCCTAACCGGACGTAACTTGACTCAAGATCACGTGCCGAGGCCACACTTGCTGGTCTTCCCAGGGACAGGCTGAAAATATTAGTGAACTGTCGGGCGCAGTAACAATCCTCACAGCAAACCATAGCACTAAAGTCGAACAAACCCTCTCCTAACCTAACCACTCTTAACATAACCAAACGCAACGTAACTCAAGCTAACGCGACGCGGACACCGATGCTGACCTCTCCAGATCCAAGCAGAACACGTTAGTTCGGAGCAGAACGCAGAAGTCCATTGATTCGCAGTGTATATCACAAAGGTCAAAGCAACTTAAGCCTAACCCAACATAACGGAACATAACCAAACATAGCCTAACACAACCTAACGTTCCGAGACCGCTATTGCTGCATCCCCAGAGCCAAGCAGGACATTCTATTGCACAGTAGAGCGCAGAAATACGCGGCATAGAAATGCACAGCGCAAAAGTTAAAGGTACCATGGCCAAACCTATCCGAACCCAACATAACCGAACGTAACGAGCCGAGATCAAAATTGTTGGGCTTCCCAGAGCCAAGCTGGAAATATTAGATAACTGTTCAGCGCAGAAATCTTCCCAATAGCAGTCTATAGCACTAGAGCCAAAGATGTCCTCTCTTAACCCACCAAAACGTAAAATGACCGAACGCAAACTAACACAGACATACTTGCCGCGAGCACTACTGCTGGCCTCCGCAGAGCCAAACAGAACACATTAGTGGAGAGTAGAATGCAGAAATCCATAGAATCGCAGTGTACATCAGTACGGTCATAGCTACCTAAGCCTATCGCAAACAAACACGACTTAACCAAACATAGCCCAACTCAACCAAACGTGCCGAGAACGCTATTGCTGCCATCCCCAGAGACAAGCAGGACATACTGGAGCACAGTAGGTTGCAGAAATCTACCGAATAGCAGCGCACAGCGCAAAAGTCGAACGTACTCTAACCAAACTTTGCCTAACCCTACTTAGCCGAGCGCTAGCTGACTAAACATAACGTGCCGAGGCGTCTACTGGTAACCTTCCCAGTGCCAAGCTGACGATATTAGAGCCGTGTTGCGCGCAGAAATCCACCTCATAGAAGAATGTAGCAGTAAATTCAGAGCAATCCTCCCCCAACCTAATCCAACGTAAAATAGCCAAACGTAACCTTACTCAACCTTACGTGCCTCGACCACCATTGCTGCCCTCCACAGATTCAAGCAGGGCATACTAGAGGTCAGTAGAGCGCAGAGGTCCATCGAGTTGCCGTGTACAGCGCAAAAGTTATAGCTGCTATTAGAAAACATAGGCATAGCGACGTAACCGAACGTCACATGACTTAACACAACTTGTCGAGGCCACAATTGCTGGCATTCCCATATCCAAACGGAAAAGTCTAGAGCACCGTAGGACGCAGAAATCCGCCCAATAGGAGGCTATAGCACTGAGGTCAAAGCTATCCTCTCCTAACCTTACCAATCGCAACATGGCCAAGCGTAACCTGGCACAACATAACGTGCCGAGGCCACCATTGACAGCATCCTCAGTGCCAAGGTGAAAATATTAGAGCACTGTAGTGCGAAGAAATCCACACATAAGCAGACCGTAGCACTAAAGTCAAAGGAATCCACTCCAAACCTACCAGAACGTAACATAAACAAACGTAACCTAACTCAGCCTAACGTGCCGCGAACACAAATGCTGGCCTCCCCAGGGCCAAGCAGAATACATTAGTTGTCAGTAGAACGCAGAAGTCCATAGAATCGCTGTGTATATCAGGAAAGGCGAAGCAATCTATGCCTAACGCAACAAACAGGACTTAGCCAAACATAGCACAACTCAACCCAACGTGCCGGGAACGATATTGCTGTCCTCCCCAGAGCCAAGCAGGGAACACTAGAGGACAGCAGAGCGCAGAAATCCACCGAAAGGCTCTGCACAGCACAGAAGATGAAGCTACCCTGACCAAACATATCCTAACCCATAGTAACCGAATGTAAGCTATCAGAACGTAACGTGCCGAGACCACTACTGCTGGCATCCCCGGAGCCAAGCTGAAAATATTAGGGCACTCTAGGCAGCAGAAATCCACCTGATGGCAGGCTATATCACTAAGGTCATATCTATGATCTCCCGACCTAACAATCGTAACATTGCCGAACGTAGCATAACTCAGACTAACGTTTGACGACCACTATTGCTTGCTTCCGCAGACCCAAGCTGAATACATTAGTGGTGAGTAGAAAGCAGGATTCCATAGAATCGTTGTGTATATCAGAAAGGATATAGCCACCTTATCCTGAACAAAACCAACAGCACATAACCAAACATAGCCTAACGCTGCCTATCTTGCCGAGAACGCTATCGCCGCCCACCGCGTAGTCAAGCAGGACATACTAGTGGACAGTAGAGGGCAGAGGTACATCGAGTTGCAGTGTACAACGCAAAAGTTAAAGCTGCCCTAAGAAAACACAGCCAAATCCAACCTAACCGACCGTAACCTGACTTAACGTAACGTGCTGTGACCACTGTTGCTGGGCTTCCCAGAGACAAGCTGGAAATACAAGAGCACTCTAAGGTTCGCAAATCCATCTAATAGCATGCTACATCATTAAGGTCAAAGCTAACCTCTCCTAACCTAACCAATAGTAACAAAATCAAACGTAACCTAACACAACCTAAGCTGTAGCGACCACTATTCCTAACATCCGCAGAGCCAAACAGAACACATTTGCGGACAGTAGAACGCAGAAATCCATAGTATCGCAGTGTACATCAGAAATGTGATAGCTGCGCAAACCTAATCCAAACCAACAGGACAGTGCCCAACATAGCCTACCTATATCTATCGTGCCGAGGTCGCTGTTGCTGCCCTCCACATGGCCAGGCAGGACATTCGGGAGCACAGTAGATTGCAGAACTCCACCGAAAAGCAGTGTACAGCACAAGAATTAAAGCTACGACGACAAAACTTTAACCAACCTAACATAACCGGACGTCACCAGACACTACATAACGTGCCGAGACCACTATTGCCGTTCTTCCTAGAGCCTTTCTGAAAATATTATAGCACTGCAGAACGCAGAAATCCAGCTAATAGCAGGCTATAGCAATAAAGTCAAGCTAGTCTCTCCTAACCTATGCAATCGTAACATAACCAAATGTAAGTTAACACAACCGAACGTGTCGCGAACTCTATTGCTGGCCTCCTCAGAGAAAAGCAGAATACATTGGCGGAGAGTAGAGCGTAGAAATAGATAGAATCACAGAGTGTATCAGAAAAGCCAAAGCTACCCAGACCTAACGCAAACTAACAGAACACTACCAAACATAGCCTAACTCAACGTATCGTCACGACAACGACATTGCTGCCGCCCCAGGTCCAAGTAGGGCATACTAGAGGAAAGTAGAGCACAGAAATCCGCCGAGTAGCAGTGTACAGCACAAAGGTTAAAGATATCCTAAGCTAACTTATCCTAACCCTACGTAACCGAACGTAACATCAAACGCCATAAAGTACAGAGACAACTCTCGCTGGCCTTCCCAGGGCGAAGCTGAAAATAATAGTGCACTGTAGGGCGCAGATATCCACCTAATCGCAGGCTATAGCACTAAAGTCAAATCTGCCCTCTTCTAGCCTAACCAACCGTAAAAAAACCAAACGTAACCTAACCCAACATAAAGTGCACGGACAACTATTGCTGGCATTTCCAGAGCGAAGCTGAAAATCATAGAGCACTTTAGGGCGCAGGAATCTACCTAATAGCAGACTGCAGCACTAAATTCAAAGCAATCCTCTCATAACCTAAGGAATCGTAGCAAAGCCGAGCGAAACATATCTCAAACTATCGGGTGGAAACCACTATTGCTGTCCTCCCCAGAGCCAAGCAGAACACATTGGTCGAGAGTAGAACGAAGAGAGCCATAGAATCGCCGTGTATATCAGAAGAGTCAAAGATATCCAAACCTAACCCAAACCAACAGGACAGAGCCAAACATTGTCTAACCATATCTATCGTGCCGAGGCCGCTATTGCTGCCCTCCCCATGGCCAGGCAGGATATTCGGGAGCACGGTAGATAGCAGAAATCCACCGTAAAGCAGTGTACAGCGCAAAAATTAATGCTACGACGACAAAACTTTACCTAACCTGACATAACCGGACGTAGCCAGACACAACATAACGTGCCGAGACAGCTATTGCTGTTCTTCCTAGAGCCATGCTGAAAATATTAGAGCACTGCAGAGAGCAGGTATCCACCTAGTAGCAGGCTATAGCACTAAAGTCAAGCTACTCTCTCAAAGCCTATGCAACCGTAGCATAACAAAATGTAAATTAATTCTACCGAACGTGCCGCGACCACTATCGCTGGCCTCCTCCGAGCCAAGCAGAACACATTAGTGGGGAGTACAATGCACAAAAACATATAATCGCAGTGGATATCAGAAAAGCCAAACTACCCAAACCTAACGCAAATCAACAGGACATATGCAAACATAGCGTAACTGAACCTAAAGTGCCCAGGCCGCTATTTCTGCCCACCCGAAGACATGCAGCACGAACTAGAGCAAAGTAGATCACAGAGGTCCACCGAATAGACGTGTACAGCGCAAAAGTTAAAGCTACTCTTACAAAACTTAGCAAAACCCAACCTAACAGAACGTAACATGATTCAACGTAACGTGCAGACAGCACCATTGCTGGCCTTCCCAGGGACAAGCTGAACATGCTAGAGCACTGTAGGACACAGAAATCCACCTAATAGTAGACTACAGCACTAAAGTCAAGGCTATAATCTCGTAACATAACCAATGGTAACACACCCAGTCGTAACGCAACTCAACCTATCGTGCCGCAAGCAATATTGCTGGCCTCCCCAGAGCCAAGGAGAACTTACTAGTGGATAGCAGAAGTCAGAAATCTATAGAAACGCAGTTTATACCGGAAAAGTCAAAGATACGTATGCCTAACCCAGACCAAAACAGCATAATCGAATATAGCCTATCTCAAACTAACGTGGCGCGCCACTATTGATCCC
>NW_016926683.1:78762-80772 GCF_001483705.2 Eufriesea mexicana
CTTAACTTAGCCTAACGAGCCGAGACCACTAGTGCGAGCTTCCACACCGACAAGCTCAACATATTAGAGGTGCGTGCAGCGCAGAATTCCATAGGAAGGCAATGTATGGGGAAAAGTCAATGCTATCTTAAGCTAACCCAGACTAACGCAACCCAACCAAGCCTAACATAGCTAAGCCCAACGTGCCGAGTCCCCTCTTTGTTGCAACCCCAGAGCAAAGCAGATTATACTAGTGCACAGTAGAGCAGGGTAATCCAACGCCTTGCACTGCATAGCACAAAAGTCAAAGGTATACAGACATAACCGGTCCTAACCTATCCCAACCGAACGTAGCCAAGTCAACATGACGTGCCGTGAATACTATTGCTTGCAGCCCCAGGCAGGCAGAACATACTAGAGCAATGTAGAGCGCATAAATCCACCGAGTATCGGTGTAAAGGATCTCTGAGCTCTGCCCTCATCTAATATGTCCGGCTTTTCTCTGCGAAGGCCAGCAACATTGGTCGCGTGCCGTTAAGTTGAGCCAAATTAAGTTCGGCTAGTCTAAGTTGGGCTGGGTTAGTTTAGGATTGCAGTGTCCATTGTTGTACGCATTGCTAACATGTGGATTCCTGCTTTCTACTTTGCTCTATCACATTCTACATGTCTCTGCGGACGCCAGCAATAGAGGTCGCGGCACGTTATGTGGAGCTATGTTACTTTCGGTTAGGTTAGGTAAGGAGAGCTTTGGTACGAATGGCTTCGGCTTTCGTGCTATACACCGCTGTTCGGCCGATTTTTGCTCTCTACATTGCTCTAGTATATCTTGCTTGGCTCTGCGGAGGCCAGCAACAGCTGTCTCGTCACGTAAGATTGAGTTATGTTATGTACGTTTATGTTTGGTTAGTTTGGGTTCGGTTAAGATAGCTCCGACTTTTATACCCTGCACCGCTAATTTAAGTACTTCTGCTATCTACCGTCCTCTGATATGTTCTGCATGTCACTGGAGACGCCAGCAATAGTCGTTGCGGCGCGTTCTTTTGAGCTATGTTACGTTCGGTATGGTTTGATTATTTTGGGTTAGGCCAGGGTAGCCTTGACTTTTCTGCTATACAATGCTGTTCTATAGATTTCTGCGCTCTACTCTCCCCTAACATGTCCTGCCCAGCGCCGGGAAGCTCAAGAATTGCGGTCGCGGTACGTTAGGTTGTGTTAGGTTACGCTTGGCCAGGATTGGTTTTGATTCGATTGGCTAGGGTAGGCTTGACTTTTGTACTATACACAGCTCTTCTGTGGATTTCTGCGCCCTACTGTTCGCTATGGTATTCAGCATGCATCTGCGGACGCCAGCAACAGTGGTCGCGGCGCGTTGTGTTGAGTTACGTTTCGTTTGGCTTGGTTAGGCTAGGATAGGCTTGCATATGATGGCTTTCACTGTTCTGCTGTACACAGCTGTTCGTTCGATACCTGCGCTCTGCATTGCTCAGGCATATTCTGCTTGTTTCTGTGAACGCCAGCGATAGTGTTCGTGTCACGTTGTTTTGAGTTACGCTACGCTCGGACATATCAGATTTGTTTGGCTTAGGTTAGGATAGCTTTGCCTTTTCAGCTATAAACTGCTATTATAAGAATTTCAGCTGTATGCTCTGCCCTCGTATGTTGCGCTTGCCTCCGTGAAGGCCAGAAATAGTGGTCGCCGCACGTTATGTTGAGTTAGTCTACGTTTAGTTAGGTTGCGTTAGTTTGTGTTAGGTTTGGATAGCATTGGCTTTTCTGCTTTTCACTGCGATTCTATTGATTGCTGTAATCCACTCCCCTCTACTATATTCTGCTTTTCTCTGTGGAGGCCAGAAATAGTGTCCGCGGCACGACAGGTTGAGCTCGGTTACGTTTGGCCATGTCACGGTTGGATACGTTAGGGTAGGATAGCTTTCACTACTTTGCTATACGCTGCAATGCTGCTGATTTCTGCGATCTACTCAGCTCTGGTCTATTCTGGTTGGCTCTGGGCAGGGAAGCAATTGCGATCCC
>NW_016926683.1:81393-82903 GCF_001483705.2 Eufriesea mexicana
ATTCTGCATATCTGTGCGGGCGCCAGAAGTTATGGTCGCGGCACGTTAGGTTTAGTTATGTTACGTTTGGTTAGGCTGTGTTATGATAGGTTTTGCAAGGATAGCTTTGGCTTTTGCGCTATACGATGCTATTCGGCCTATATCTGCGCTCTGCATTGCTCTAGTATATACTGCTTGGCTGTGGACTGGCCAGCAGCAGTGGCCTCGGGACGCTAGGCTGAGGTGTGCGACGTTTGGTTAGGATAGGTTAGTTTGGGCCCGGTTAGGATAGATTTGACTTGTCTGCTACACGGCTGATCTGTTCATTTCTGAGCTCTACTCTCCTCTAATATGTTCTGCTCGACTCCGTAGATGCCACAAACAGTGGGCGTGGCGCTGTAGGTTGAGTCAGGTTACGCCTGGTCGGCATAAGTTAGGTTAGGTTTGGTTAGGATACGTTTGACGCTTGTGCTATACACTTCTATTCTATGGATTCCTGCGCTCTACTCTTCTGTATCGTATTCACCGTGTCTCTGTGGACGCCAGCGAGTGTGGCTGCGGCACGCTATGCTGAGTTATGTTACGAAAGGTAGGATAAATTTGCTTGGCTTAGGCTTGGGTAGCTATGACTTTTCTACTGTACACCGCTATGCTATGTATCTCTGCGCTATGTTCTTCTCTAATATGTTCTGCTTGGCACGGGGAGCCCAGTAATGGCGGTCCCGTCAGGTTAGGTTTGGGTAGATTTCGTTGGGTTAGGTTTAGTTGAGATGGGTTTATTAGGATAGCTTTGGCTCCAGAGCTATACGCTGCTGTTCTGTAGAATTCTGCGTTCTACATTGCTCTGGTATATTCTGTTTGGCTCTCGGGAGGCCAGAAAGAGTGGTCTCGCCGCGTTAGTTTGAGCTATATTACGTTTGGTGCGTTTCGGATGGTTGGGGTTATGTTAGGATAGCTTCGACTTTTCAACTATACACTGCTAACCTATGGGTTTCAGTGCTATACTCTCATCTGATATGCTCTGCGTGTCGCTGTGGACGTCAGCAATGGTGGTCGCGACACGGTGCGTTTAGTTAAGTTACGTTCGTATAGGTAAGGTTAGTTTGGGTTATATCAGGATAGCCTTGACATTTCTGCTATACACTTCTAATCTATGAACACCTGTGCTCTACTCTTCTCTAATATGCTCCGCTCGGTTCTGGGGATGTCGGAAGCAGTGGGCGCGGCATGTCAGTTTCGGATAGGTTACGTTTGGTTAGACTAGGTTCGGTTGGGTTATGTAGGATAGCTCCGACACTTGCTCTCCTCGCGGACATTCTATTGAATTCCGCGCACCAATGTGCTCTGTCGCTTTCTGTATGTCTGTGGGGACGCCAGCATTAGATTGCGCGGTGTGTTGGTTTGAGTTAGGTTACGATCTATCGGGTTAGGTTAGGATAGCTTTGGTTAGGGTAGATTTGGCTATGTGCTATACGCTGCTATTCGGTCGCTCTCTGCGCTCTTCATAGCCCTGGCATATTTCGCTTTGCTC
>NW_016926683.1:83495-84864 GCF_001483705.2 Eufriesea mexicana
AAGAAGAATGGTTGTCTCACGTTAGTTATGTTATGTAACGTTTCGCCGCGTTTGGTTAAGTTGTGCTATGTTAGGTTGACTTTCACTTTTGCGCTGTACACTGCTATTCTATGCATTTCTGCGCTCCACCCTCCTCTAACATGTTCTGCTCGGTTCTATAGAGGCCAGCAATATTGGTCGCGTCAAGTTAGGTTGAGTTACGTTCCGTTGGGTTAGGTTAGGTTTGGACAGGTTTGGTTAGCATATCTCCGTCTTTTGTGCTGTACACTCCTGTTCGGTGGATATCTGCACTCTACTGTCCTCTACCATATTCTGGTCGGCTCTGTTGACGCTGGCAACTCTGGTCGCGGCACATTACGTTGCGTTAGACTGCGTTTGGTTAGGTCAGGTTATGGCAGTTTGTGCCATGATACCCTTGACACTTGAGCTTTAAACTGCAATGCATCGTATTTATGTGCTCTGCTTTTCTCTTGGATATTGTGCTTGGCTCTGTGGAAGCCAGCACCGGCGGTCTCGGCACGTTATATCGGGTCATGTTACATTTGGTAATGCTACGTTTGGTTGGGATAGGAGGGGATAGCTTGCCTTTTGTGCTGAACACTGCAATTCTGTCGTTTTCTGTGCTTTACGTTGCTCTACTATTCTCAGCTCGAATCTCGAGTGTTCAGCAATTGCGGCCGCAGGCAGGTTCGGCCAAGCAAGGTTACTATTGGTTTGGTTAGGTTCGGCTATATTTGGTTACGGTAGCTTTGACTTTCGTGCCATACACTGTTATTCGGTGGATTTCTGCTCTCTAATCAGCACTACAATATTCTGCTTGGCCCTGGGGTTGCCAGCAATAGTGGTCGCGACGCGTTACGTTGATTTAGTCTACGTTTCGTTAGGTTACGTTAGCTTGGGTTGGTTTTAGATAGCTTTGCCAATTCCGTTATGCACGGCCTATGGATTGCTGCGCTCTACCCTACTCTATTTGCTCTGTTTGGCTGTGCGTGTGCCATCAGTAGTGGTCGCGGAGCTACAGATTGGGTTATGTTACGATTGATCTGGTTAGGGAAGGGTATCTCTGACTTTTGTATTATACACTGCAATGCGGCAGATTTCCGCGCTCTACTGTGCTCTAGTATGTACTGCTTGGCTTTTTGGAGTGCAGCAATAGTGGACCCGGCACGTTAGTGTGAGTTAAGATGCGTATGCTTATGTTACGTTCGGATGGGTCAGGATGGGATTGCCTCCACTTTTGTGTTTAAACCGCTGCAAGGTGGATTTCTTCTCCCTACTGTATTCTAATATGCTCCGCCCTGTTCTGTGGCACCTAAGGTTGTGTTAGGCACCGTTTGGTTATGTTATGTTAGTTTGTGTTCGGTTTGGA
>NW_016926683.1:85550-85817 GCF_001483705.2 Eufriesea mexicana
GCTTGGTTTGGTTAGGTTATGTTAGATTTGGTTAGGGTTGCTTCGACTTTTGCACCGTACAGTGCTATTCGGCAGCATTCTGCACTCCACGTTGATCTCGTATGCCCTGCTCGACTCTGTAGAGTTCAGCAGTAGTGGTCGTGGCACGTCACGTTGTGTCATGTTACGCTTGCTTGAGTTCCGTTAGGATAAGCTTGACTAGGGCAGCATTGACTTTCGTGCTATACATTGCTATTCGGCGGACATCTGCGCTCTGCAGTACACTTC
>NW_016926683.1:86129-86877 GCF_001483705.2 Eufriesea mexicana
TCGGCTATGTTACGTATGGCTATGTTAGGATAGGAAAGCTTTGACTTTCGTGTTATACACGGCGATTCTATGGTTTTTTGCGCTCTACTGTGCCCTAGTATGTTCTGCTTGACTCTGGGGAGGTCAGCAATCGTGGTCTCGGCATGTAAGATTGAGTCAGGATGTGTTTGGTCAGGTTAGGTTGGGTCACGTTAGGTAATGATATCTCTGACTATTGTGCTGTACACTGCAGTGCCGCGTACTTCTGCGCTCTTCTGTGCTCTTGTATATTCTGCCTAGCTGTGTGGAGGCCAGCAATGGCGGTCTCAGCACATTAGGTTGAGTTGCGCTACGTTTGGCCTTGTTACGTTTGGATGCGTTAGGATAACGTAGCCTTGTCTCTGGTGCTACAAAATGCCATTCGGCGGATACCTGCACACTACAGTGCTCTAATATTTTCCGCTTATATCTGGGGTGGCCAGCAATTATGGTATCGGCACGTTAGGTAGAGCTACGCTACGTTTGGTTTGGTTAAGTTAGGACACGTTAGGTTAGGGTATGTTGGACTTCTGTGCTGTACACTGCTATTCGGCGGATTTCTGCGCCTTGCTGTGCTCTTGAGGACGCCGCTTGGCACTGGGGAGCCGAACAATAATCGTCTCGGCACGTTAGATTGTGTTATCTTATGTTCGGACACGTTACGTTTCGTTATGTTAGGATGAGGTAGCTTTGACTATTGTGCTTTACACTGCGTTTCTATGGATTCCTT
>NW_016926684.1:0-497 GCF_001483705.2 Eufriesea mexicana
ATAATCTTTCCTCCTTGTTTATACAAGGAAGTTGGCTAACCACGATATTAGCTGAAAATGTCAATGATATTGAATTTTCCAGGAAGATTCTATAGCATTGCAATGGTTACAGCTTGCCAATATAATCTTTCCTCCTTGTTTATGCAAGAAAGGAAGCTCACCACCATATTTGTCGTAAATGTCAACAAAATTGATTTTTCTAGCGAGGTTCTTTGGCATTGCAATGCCAATAGCAAGCCAATAGAATCTTTCCGCCTTATCTACGCAAGAAAGATAGCTCACCACGATATTAGTTGAAAATGTCGGTAAAATCGAAACTGCCAGACACATTCCATATTATTCCAATGGATATAGCACGCCAAAAATGCCAAAAGGATCTTTCGTCCATACTTATTCAAGGAAGCTTTCTCACCACGGTATTAGTCGAAAATTAAAATAAAATTGAACTTTCCAGCCCGATTCTGCAGCATTGCAAAGCCTATAGCACGCCAATACAA
>NW_016926685.1:0-1922 GCF_001483705.2 Eufriesea mexicana
TGGATGTATGGTTAGATGGATTTATGGATGGGTGGATGGATGGATGGATGTATGGATGTACGTGTGGTTGAATGTATGGGTGTATGTATGAATCTGTGTACTGAAATGTGTATGGATGCATGGAAGGATGGATGGATTGGTGGATGGATGTATGGATGGAAGAATGTATGGATTTAATGTATGGATGTATGTACGGTTGTATCTATGCATGTATGTATGGGTGAGTGTATGGGTTTATGTATAGATGTATGGATGTGTGTATGGGAGTATGTATGGATGTGTGGATGTACGTTTGGATGTACGTATGGATGGATGGCAGTAATGTTGGACGGATTTGTGGATGTATGGATGTGTGCATGTATTGATGTATGAACGTATGGATGTACGGATGTATTTACGTATGGATGTATATATGTATGGATGTATGGATGGATAGATGTGTGGAACGATGGATGTATGGTTGGGTGCCTGTATGGATGGATGGATGTATGGATCGATCGACGTACGGATGGGTGGGTGTATGGATGGATGGATGTATGGAAGCATGGATGTATGGATGGTTGGATGTATGGATGGATGGCTGTATCGATAGATGGATGTATGGATGGATAGGTGTATGGGTGGACGCAACTACGGATGTATGTTTGTATGGATGTATATATGTATGGATGTATGGATGGATGGATGTCTGGATGGATGGATGTATGGGTGGATGGATGTATGAATGTATGTATGTATGAATGTATGTATGTTTGAATGTATGGATGTATTTGAGTTATGTATGTATGGATGTATGTATGGATCAATGGATGTACGAATGCATGGTTGTACGAATGCATGGCTGTATGGATGAGTGGGTGGGTGATAGCATGGTTGCATGGACGGAAGAACGGTTGTATGTATGGATTTTTGTATGGTTGTATGTATGGATGTATGCATGGATGTAAGTATGGATGTATGTATGGTTGTGTGCATGGATATATATTTGGGTGTTTGTATGGATGTATGTATGGATGTATGAATGTATGTATGTAAGGATGTATGTATGGATGTATGTATGGTTGAATGTATGGTTGTATGTATGGATCTGTGTACTGAAATGTGTGTGGATGCATGGAAGAATGGATGGATTGGTGGATGTGTGTATGGATGGAAGAATGTATGGATACATGGATTTATGGATGGGTGGGAGTTTGAATGGATGGATGTATGGAAGTATGGATGTAGGTATGGTTATATGTATGGATGTATGTATTGATGTATGTATGGTTGTATGGATGGGTGGATGGACGGGTTGGTGGATTGATGTACGAATGGATGGATGTATGGTTCGGGTGGATGTATGGATGTGTGGACGTATGGATGGATGGCAGCATGGATGAGTGGATGTATGAATGGATTGAGGTATGGATGGACGGATGTACGGATGTCTGGATATATGGTTTTGTATATGTATGGATGTATGGATGGTTGGATGTATCGATGGAAGGAAGTACGTATGGATGGATTTATGGACATATGGATGGTGGATGTATGGATGTATGGAACGATCGATGTATGGAAGGGTGGATGTATAGGTGGATGGATGTATGGATGGATGGCAGTATCGATAGATGAATGAGTGGATGGATAGAGGTATGGATGAACCGATCTACGGATGTATGGATGTATGGATGTATATATGTATGGATATACGAATGGATGGATGTATGGTTAGATGGATTTATGGATGGGTGGATGGATGGATGGATGTATGGATGTACGTGTGGTTGAATGTATGGGTGTATGTATGAATCTGTGTACTGAAATGTGTATGGATGCATGGAAGGATGGATGGATTGGTGGATGGATGTATGGATGGAAGAATGTATGGATCTATCGATGTATGGATGGGTGGATGTATGGATGGATGGATGTATGGA
>NW_016926685.1:2710-3136 GCF_001483705.2 Eufriesea mexicana
GGATGTATATATGTATGGATGTATGGATGGATGGATGTATGGTTAGATGGATTTAAGAATGGGTGGATGGATGGATGGATGTATGGATGCGTGTAAAGATGGGCGAATGTACGGATGTATCTATGGTTGGATGTGTGGATGTATGTATGGATGTATGTACGGTTGCATCTATGCATGTATGTATGGGTGAGTGTATGGGTTTATGTAAGGATTTATGGATGTGTGTTTGGGAATATTTATGGATATGTGGATGTACGTATGGATGTATGTATGGATGGATGGCTGTAAGATTGGACGGATTTGTGGATGTATGGATGTGTGAATGTATGGATGTATGAACGTATGGATGTACGGATGTATTTATGTATGGATGTATATATGTATGGATGTATGGATGGATAGATGTGTGGATCGATGGATGTATGG